>NW_015151460.1:21418-34207 GCF_000732505.1 Cyprinodon variegatus | reverse complement strand
ATACAGAACACCTCAGAGATGGAAAACTAGGAATCCTCAGAACCGTCCTCTGACCTTCTCCTCTGGTTGACCACCATGATGTTCTAGGGTGGGGTCTGAAGGTCTCCTCTCAGTGGGACCAGCAGGGAGGGACTCTTAGCTGAAAGAAAGAGTTCAGTTGGTAGGCAGAACTGAACCTGTGAAAAACTAGAATCCAGAACTAACTGGGAACCAGTCTGACTCAACGCGTCCTCGGTTCCTCCGCCGTATAGAAGCTCGTTCTTATCCCGGTTCAGACGGATCCTTTCCTCCAGAATGTTCCTCTACGGAAGGACCCTGTAGTAGAGTCCATGAAGGATTTGTTAAAATAGAAAGCTCTGTGTCTACACCTTGAAGATTTCTCTCTCCGGTTCATTTTTCTGAACAGAGAATACTCGGGAAAAACTCTTCAAATAACAGTTCATAATTTATATGTATTAAATAACCAGGAGACATGACAACAGATTTAGATAGAAATTGTAATCTTACTCAGATCAGAGAAGTTGCTTAGAGTTACAGAAGGCAGCTGCTTACCAACTGGGCTAACTTCTAGGGAAGTGGCCCCGATTAATAGGTAAAGAGGCATTTTATACAACTCCAGTCTGCCACAAGATCATATTTTACATCATACATGTTAGCAGATGAGTATAGATCCATGGCTCCAGCCTTATCAAAATATTTCACTTTAGTCTTAACTGAAGGACACCGCTCTCATTTCATTACCAAATCGTTGCCACGTACAGAATGAAGATTATATCTGTGTATCCGGACAAACAAACTGGCCTAATTAGATAAACTACTGTGGAAAAGATCAGTTCTGACAATATTAAGCTAATATTAAGGTGTAATAAACTCACACAACATCAATGATAACTATCCTAACAGATTCTTTTAATGGAGAAATTAACTCTCTGCTTCTAACCTATCCCCTTGGGGAGCAGTGGGCTGCCATTGTGCGGCACCCGGGGAGCAGTGTGGGGTTAAGGGTTTTGCTCAGGGACCCAGAGTGGAGGCTGTGGAGATCAAACCGGGTACTTGCAATCTTCTCAGAGCACAGGAGCACTGCTATAACCACTGGGCCAACACTCCCCAGAAACAGGTATTGTGGATTCAAACCAACAACCTTCAGATAACCAGCCAGCCTTCTTACTGGCTGAGCTACTCACCAGACCTGCTTTGTTTTTTTTTTTATTTAAACTCAACCGGATATCTTCAGCTGCTACCAAGCATCCATCGTCAGACCGGTCCGTTTCTGCTCCGTTCTCTCTGGGTCTGCTGGCTCCAGTTCTAGCTCTTGTTACCTTTATTGGCTTATAAGTTTAGGAATCATTGACCTTATTTGGTTCTGGTTCTGAAGTTGCTGATGGAACCGTCTGGCAGCAGACCTGCAGAGTGAGTTGATGTTTGGGTTTTGTTCTGGTGTGTTTTTCAGTACTTCTGCAGCCTGCTGGTGATTTTCTGTGTGGAGTTGGCCTCTGCTGTGTGGACCTACGACGAGGTGAGGGACTTTCCTTCATCCAATCAGAAGCACAGGTTCTGTCAACAACAATGATCCACGCAGGAGAACCCGATTTGGACCAGAACCTCAGACACTAACCATAGAACCTTCCACTGGCATCAGATCTGTCTGTCTGCTGTTACAAAGGGAAAGTTTCCTGCTCAGCCCGGCGGGTCGAGCTGAGCAGCTGCAGCGTTCACAGACATTCAGCTGCTGGTCCAGAACCAGGTCTCCAACACGACCCAGTTCTAAGAATAACCAGAAACGTGAGACACGTCCGGCTCGCTGCTCCCAGATCTGCTCACCTTTCACTATCTCAGACACCACAACCTCAAATCGGACTGCACTCAGGAACCTGCTGTAGAGTCGTCCTGCAGGTTCTGCTTTACCTCTGATCGGGCTGGAAATGGATGCTTATGAAGATCTGATACCATTAGTGGTTTTGACTCACAGATTAGATGTTTTACAGGAAAACTGTCGATGCTAAGACAACCTGTCAGGACAGGTTCTGGGCTGAAAGAACCTCTGCTGACCTTCTCTTTACTTTCATTTATTCATTAACAGATGAAAATATTTAACTGCAAAATCTGGAGTATCAGGTGGTTCTTTAGACTGCAGCTATGTGTTCTTTAGCCGCCCACCTGCAGACCCCTTATCAGCAGTAAACATGAGAAGAAAGAGGTCTGGTCAGATTAAAACACCAGCGGAGCACATCTGTCAGAGTTAGAGGAGCTGGTGGAGGTGTTATCTGAGGGTTAGATCAACCTCAATAGAAATGTATCTTCACTCCTCACTCCAGAGGATATCCCCAAAAAGGGAAAAGAATGTGACTAGGAAAAGTCATTCTAAAAAGAATAAAAATCTCCCGAAAAAACAAAAACAAATCAGAAATTTCAGAAAAAAATGAATTAGATTTAATTAAGTTTATTTCTATAGCGCCAATTCACAACACATGTCATCTCAAGGCACTTTACAGTTCATCAACCAGATCATCCAGTCAGATTGATTCAAAGTTTTCTAAGGAAAACCAGTTGATTGCATCGACTCATTGACTCGAAGGCAATCACTCACACTAAGCATGCTTGTAGCAACAGTGGAGAGGAAAAACTCCCTTTTAACAGGAAGAACCTCCAGCAGGACCAGGCTCAGTGAGCGGCCATCTGCTGAGGCCGACTGGGGTTCAAGGAGACAGAAGCAGAGATAGAAAAGGCAGCTGTAAAAGGCGGCCTATCCAGGAAACACACAGCCAGGCAGACGAGCTCCAAGCCAGCTCCCATGTCAGAGGATGAAGAGAGCACATCCAGTTAGTCACGGTCAGAGAAACAGGACTACATTGGAAAGCAGGCCGATCTCCAACATCCATAAACAAAGGTGTTGATGGCAGCAGCACAGCTGATATTTATCTCCAGGATGGAGTCACAGCCAAACAGGAACAGACCAGGTGAAGCTACTATGAGAAAAAGCAGAGAGAGCAGAACGTTAGAGATTGAACTAACAGATTCTGCAGAGTGGGAGAATAGAGATAGAAAGATGAAAAAGGGGTCCCTATGTCCTCCAGCAGTCTAAGCCTATAGCAGCATAACTATAGAGAATTACAAATATTCCATTTGAAAACATTTTAAAAACAGATTTGAACATTTAAACCAAAAATTTGGAAAACAACATCTGACAAAACAGCAAAGTTTCATTTCTTGTTTGAATTTTTTTTTTATCATTTAGAAAACTTCTATTCTTGCAACAATAATGGAACAAAACATCCTGTGATCATTATTTATTATGAAGTGTGTGTGTTGCAGCCCTCAGTACAGCGAGCTGACATGATCAGTCTGAAGTTTCGGATGCCGAACTACGGCCTGCAGCGATATCAGTGGCTCACACACACCTGGGACAGCTTCCAGACACAGGTAACACACCCACACACTGATGCGGTGGTCATGTGACCTGGGTGCCTACAGGTTTGTGTTTGTGTTGTCAGTTTAAATGCTGTGGGGTGATCTACTTCACCGACTGGCTGGAGATGACAGAGATGGAGTGGCCTCCTGACTCCTGCTGCACCCATCAGTACCCGGGCTGCGCTCGCCACGCCCACCAGCATGACCTCAGCGACCTCCACCAGGAGGTGAGACTCACTGGGCGCTGTAAGCCAGTCACAGCAAAGCTTCAGGGAAAACCTCACTTCCCGTCTGTATCCATTTCAGGGCTGCGGTCCGAAGATCTACAGCTTCATTCGAGGGACGAAGCAGCTTCAGGTGCTGCGATTCCTGGGGGTCTCTATCGGCGTGGCACAGATCCTGGCCATGGCGCTGACGCTCACGCTGCTTTGGGCGCTCTATTACGGCAGACAGTTTCAGAAACCGAACTCAGAGGCGACACCTGTGCTGCCTGAAGACTGTGTTTCCATTGCAGCAACCAATGGAACCACTACCGGATCCTCCAAATATGGCTGCAGCCACATGATGAAGGGACGTACGGACATGTCTGCTGCTCAGGCTGAGCTGAGAGATGCTCAGGTGGAGGCGGAGTGGCTGAACGCTGCAGGATAACGCAGCTCTAAAGAAACTGACTTTATGAATTGCAGCTCTTATTGCTGCTTAAGGGCTGTGTATGCTGCCGCAGCAGTGTGTCGCAGTTAGCTTACTGCAGGTATGACGCAGATATTTTTGATTTATGCACAATTTTGAAGCGTGGTCTACGCTATTTTATTCAACGCCACAACAAAAGAGGGACAAACACGAATTGGCTAGGAGTGTGGGTTTTGTGTGTCAGTTTGACGAGCTGGTTCACCGTCTACAACCCCTCATCAGTTCACCCGTGAGTGCTCCTGAAAGACTGGCCTTAGCGCTGCGTGTTTTGGCTTCGGGTACAAACTAGCGTCCTGCATGGCGTCTAGAATAGTGTCCGAGGTCGAGGTGTGCCAGACGTTGTGGACGGCACTACAGCCAGAGTTTCTGCCATTAGGTACCAAACAGGACATATGCAAAGTGTAGTGCGGATGCAGAATTGACCAATCAGAGGCCTCCTTCCGGCACTATCTGAGGTCATCTACAATTTTGGGAAGGTGCACCAGAGTGTCTGCGGAAGGGGGCGGGGGCATAGCTTTGCAAACAAGGTTTTGTCCACATCACTGCTTCTGCCACCACCTTTAAAGTTCCTGAGTTTGCAGTAAAGAAAGAAGCTCGAGGTGAAACCTCCACTTACCTCAGATTCAAGGAACCAACAAATACCTGAAGCTCAACACATGATCAGCAACACTGGTTGATCTGAACCATTTATTAACTGGTTGGAGAACTGGTTCTGAGGCAGAACTGGTCCCAGTTTAGAACTGAAACTGCTTTTAATTCAAAACAATCAACTTAAATGGATACAATGTCATTCAGTTGATTCTTTCTTTTACCCCACAACCTGCATGTTCTCAGACTCCGAAGGCCAAAGGTCAGCGGTTCCACAAGAGCAGTCCAATAATGCTACGTTCAGACTGCAAGCAGCAGAAGCAGCTAGTTTTCATGCAAAGTCAATGGTTGATGCATATCGTCGCGCAGCAAAAGGTCTTGCAGCACATTTTGAGCAGTGCGTCATGAGCTCCTGAGCATCTCATTCACGCAAAGTGCTGAAAATGCAGCAGGAAAAATTGTACTTTTGCTGCTCGATGGTTCGCAATCGGAGAAGCTGATCTTGGAGCTGGCAGGGAGACAGACACAGCACTGCTGATGCAGAGCGCTATGATCACTCCTCTAAAACTGTTTATTAACGCCTAAATTAACCTAAAATGTCGAATCCTGCTGACAAAATAGGTTTGATTTGATTATTCTGGTGCCTGCAGTTTGGATTTCGTATGTGAAAAACACCTTCCAGCCGCTGCGAACAGTAGTGGAAAACTGCAAAGAGGTGACCGGCCCAGAGGCTGCTGTTGAACGGGATTCCCAGTGAAAGCGTACTGCCGGTGTACGGGGGTCTGAGCGGCTCCAACAGAGAAACAATATTTGAAGGCAGGATGGTAATCTGGATGAACTGACTGCACAGATTAAGTTTTCAGGTGTTTTTTTTTCACATAAAAACATATTAAAACTACATTTTACCCACTGATCACAGCAAATATAGCCGCCATTGTTACAGGCAAAGAAAGGTGGGGTAGCTCCACCCAACGCGCATCAGACCCACTTACCACTGCGCAGATAGAGCAGCAAAGATGCTTCAGCTGTGCCTCAAAACTAAACTTGTTAAGCGTTTTTTCTGCTGCTGCTGCTTGCGGTCTGAACGTAGCATAAGTCTGAGTTCTGGAGCTCTGCAATGTGGTACCAAGGAGAAACGGCACCAGCTTCTCTTTCCACTGAATTATCTTCACTACAGACTAACTGGATGGAGTTTATCTCCTTAAGCTGAACAGTGCTTCACCTCTTCATGGACACTGAACTTTAGATCAGACGCTGAGCAGGATGTTGGGTATTTAGTGCTTGTCTTAAAAGATACAAACTGGTCAGTGGAATGAAACGATGTGAAGCTCGACTGACCTTCTCTGAATCCTTCCTCCATGCAGCCGCACAGCTTTCCTTCATTCAGTGGAGGAACAGAGATGGAGACGATAATGAGATCTTTGGCTGCAGTCTGTGTCTGAAGGAGGAGCTGAAGCTCTAGATTTGTTGCTCCATCTACCATCCAGCCCTTCACCTCTGTATCAAAGACGTGGATTGTGGCTGAAGCAACCAGATAATGCATCGAAGCAGGAGAAGCAGAAGCGAGCTTGCTACTGAAGGAGACCAACCTTCTTTTAATGTGGAAGTCCCAGGTTCTTTCAGCCATGATCCGTATGTCTAATGTGGATTATTCAGGGCCTAGACCCCAGGACTCTGAAGGGGGTCTGATATTGTTCGTCTTTGTTAAAACATGAACCCCACCATCAGAGAGGGCCTTCATCAGCACTGATCTGAGCCCAGCTGGACGCAGGTCCATAAACATCAACATCCCACTGCTCACCTAGGAACCACAAAGACCAGGAACCACAGGAGCGATAATAATCCTCTTTATTGTACAGATCATTTCTGGGTCAGCTCCACACACATGCATGGCTTTAGAAAAACATCATAAGGAATGAAATGTGAACATGTCCTGGAAATCATTGAAAAAATAAATTATAGACAACGCCAAAGAACAATTACATCACATGTTCACCAGAAACAAGGGGAAAGATTCTGATCTCAGTTTTTACAATGAGCTGCTGGGTCTGTAGATACAAACCAGAGAGAGAAGAGACCAACAAACGGCTGCGCTGCAAACGTCAAAGTGAGCAGAGATGGAGGATGAAGGTTGGCCGTTTGATTAATGTCTCCAAAAATACACAGAGCTCATAGAGAAGCGATGCTGAGGCGACATCTTCATCCTCTGTCCTCATAGAGCCACAGATGACCAGCCATGTTCCGTTACTTTGCTTTACAAAAGGAGACCTCTGTATCAAAAATCACAAAAGTTCATGAGTTTTAACCAGCGTAAGTTCTGGAAGGTCCATCTAGATCAATGTGCTTCTATAAATCTAGAAGGGAAGACTGGCCGCTCCGCACCAATCAGGTTTACTGCAGACCCAATGTCTCTTAAAGCTCCTCAGAGTCCTTCACTGTGAGGAAACACCAGCTTGTTGCTGAACATCACCTGCTTTGGTTTAGTTTTTGTTTGATGTTGGAAAGAAGATGCAGCGTTCCTGTATCAGTACCGCTAACCTGGTAGGATCACAGTGTTCTGTTAGAGGCTGGACTGTGTGCATCCAGTCCGGACGGGTTCAGATCAGCTCGCTCCTTCTCTGAATAAAATATTTCTGCAACTTTCTGCCTTAAATTAAATCCAAGTCAGCCACTGCTGAGTTTAATGAAATTATGTGTTTCTATTAATCTGTTCTGGTAGAAATTATAAGACACGTTTAATTAAAGATGTCTGATAATCTGGACTTTTTAAACTTTTTTTCGTGGCCTGAGATGATTTATCGGACCCTTCAGAACCAAGCATGGAGGAACATAAAGCTCAGTTCTCTTCACATGTTTCCACTTTTATCTTTATCTAAATTTTTGGCTTGGGACAAATTCCTTCTTTATGCTGATGATACTTTGCTTTATTTATCCAAAAAAATCAGATAAATCCAGGAAAATAAAAGGACTGATAGGATATCATAGAGACCTGAATGACCTTTAAGCTGGGCATACACTGTATGATTTTTTTCAATCGTTGCATGCAGCTACAGCTCACACTGTACGACGAAACCGCAGGGTTTAAATGTTCACAGCTGTCGATGTATGTTCTCATACTGTGCGGCCAAACTCTTTGATTGGATCTACCGCCTCACACTGTAAGTCTAAAAACGACGTCGGACTCAGCTCTTCAGTGAGATGGTGCTACTCAAAGTGTGAAACGCTCACTAGAGTGAGACGCGCTGCCTTGGCAATTTGTGCAATTTTGTGCTGAAAGCCCTAAAAAGAAAAGGCAATGACGTATTTGGACAAAGACATGGCTGAGCAAACATGGCTACTACGGTTTGTCAATTTTACAGAAAGAACTCCATTTCTCTCGGACCCCGCCATGCTGCTGTGTTTTCATCTGTGAGGGAGAAGAAGAAGAAGAATCCTTGTTTGCCCACTGAGCAATTTGCCCAAGATGGCCGAGTTTCAAACATGTTTGATTTTCTCCTGACCTCACGGTTCCTGATCAGGAGGTGGTCATGAGCGGCTGATTGCCCCTCGTTACCCTCGCCCCTACGTACACAACAGGACACACAACGCACGATCAGGCTGAAAGTCGGCCGGATCGAAAAATTCTCACATGACTGGAAAATCGGGAATAAAAGCGCAAAGAATTATACAGTGTATGCCCGGCTTTAGAAAACTGCTAGCTGCTGTGGATAGCATTACACTGAAGATGAGCTGGGATCAGTGACCGAGACAAATGTTTAAACCTTCCTCCTCCCTTTCAATTTCACCTAGCCTAAGATCCTTCTTTTGACAAGAAAATGAGATTATAAAAAATGTAGGTATTTACATAAACCATCAATAAGGAATCAGTGCTTGGCTCATAAAATCTAAAACATCTTAGAAATAATCTTTGATATATTTTGTGCTTTTGTTGAGTTTCCTGAAAATCTGTTTGTAATGGATTACTTAAATCAGTAAAGTAAGAATGAAGGGTTCCATAATGTGCAGATTAAAGGGATGTTCTGATGAGAATGAAACTGGATCAATCAAACTGTAAACATTTTATTCCTGTTTTAGTTCCTGCTGATTAATACCCTTAAATCTACAAATCGAACCATTAAATTGTCCATTTAGAGACCAATTAGTCAGCTTTAGAGAATGAGAGTGAAAAAGAAACTTTACTCGTCACAGACATTGTTTATATGAACAGCGCAGAGACAAGCAGGCCAGAACTGGGCCGATGTTCTGTCAGACCAGCATATCTGTTTATTTCTTTATTTTATCCCTTTAGTTTTGTAGGAAAAATTGACTTTAAACTACCTCAACATGCATGTATCCCTTTATTCATGTACAAAAAAACTATTCAATTACTTAGTTTTTGGTATTTTTTTAAGCATATGGCCATCTGACCTTAAATTGTGTTTTTTTTGTACATTACTAAACGGATACACACCCGTCAAGGTAGTTTAAAGGCTATTTTTCCTACAAAGCTAAAGGGATGAATGCAAATTTGACGTCTTGTGCATGCATACTGACTATGGATATGCTGCACTGGAAAAAAACTAAATCTAGATAAGTTATTTGTTCTTAAAATAAGTGCATTTTTTCTTGAACTGAGGAGTAAAATGAGACATTTTGCCAATGGAACAAGATAATTTACAATTTATAATTTAAAATAAGAAAACTCAATTGCAATGTCTTATTTCAAGTGCATATTATCAAATTATGTTATTTTAAGAGTACTACTGGAATAGTCACTCCATTGGCAAACTATCTCATTTACCTACTCAAATTAAGGGTAAATACACTTAATTTAAGACATCTTTAGTTATTTCTAGATCGAGTAGCGAGTGGTTCTGCAAACAGTGCATGCTCATATCACTGTGAATAATATCAGAACATTCTTCAGCTTTCTGTTCCAGGTTGACCTCCCTGCAGATCACAGTCAATCAGAACCAGACCACACCTGAACCAGACCAAGGACAGGTTCATGGCTGCGGAGGATCACCTGGCCAATAAATTCGGCTTGAAATATAAAAAAGGATTCAATCAAAAAACTTTGGAATCAAGGAAAGACGAAACGAACGTAAATAAAGAATCAAAAACAAGTAGAGGTCTGAGCTAATTACATCACTAACCTTTAAGCAAGTCGGTAAGGTACCAAACGGGAAATACGCATAGTGTGGAGCAGATGTAGATTTGACCAATCAGAGGCCTCCTGTCTGTGGTCACCTACATATTTGGAGAGGTGCAGCAGAGTGTCTGCGGAAGGGGTAGGGCACATCTGCGTTTACTGCGACACATGCAGACGACCTGGTTTCTGAATATAAATAAAGCCTTAAGAAGGAGATGGTCAGGAAGGACTGGAAGAAGTGAAGGAACATCTGGTTTGTTCTGGTTTTTCATCATAAGCAGGCTGGAAGACAAGGCTGTGCCCACTGTGAAACATGGCGGAGGCAGCATTATGCTCTGGAGTTTCTCTTCTCTAGAGAGAACAGAGGATGAAGACCGAGTCCCACCAAAGAGAGCTGAATCATAATGAGCTTCACCGAGTTCGATGCTGGTTTATATTTTTTTTTTTAATTTCCCCTGCAAATAAGCCAGAATCATTTTAAAACTAAAAATTCCCAAACTAAACAAACCTTTTTAACTTTTAACCATATTTTGACATTGCCTTAGAATGGCCCAAACACTGTGATGGAGGGTTGAAAACCAGCAGTAGTCACTACAGTCCCATGGGACATATGAAGCCGTCACTGCATTGCTTTGGTGGGAGCATTTCCTGGCTTGGACCCCCTGATAACCTGATTCCTGCAGGATGTGGTCAGGAAAGGAAGAGCAGAGCGTTTATTTGGCTGTTGACCCAGAAGTAAAACCTCCAGACACTGAGCAAAGTGGCACCTAAGTGATATTTGGCTGCAGGGATCTATTGTTTTCTGGTGATGCATGAAGCTTTAGGTCTGATATTAACAGCTTCACCTGCACTATGTTGGTTTTAGATGTAGGATAATATTGAAAAGAAAAGCAGCTGCAGGGTTTAAGAGACGTAAATGACATCAGAGCAGGTTAATGTGTTCATGCGTTTTAGTGGTCAACAAGGCGAGGCGGATGTTCACGTATTGTCCGGTTTTTCAGGTCCAAACCATCGGTATGATTATGGAGTCAGTCCAGGTGGAAGTTCTGGTTGGTTTATTTCTAACTGGATTGTTTCTAATTCCAGTATTTGTGCTGAAGAACCCGGTTCATCTAATGTTCACTCTGAATCTATTCAGTCAATAAAAGCTCTTCTTCAGATAATTAAAGTCATTTCTCCTGAACACAGAGAGAACCAAGCTGCCTGTTTGATCAGGGAATAAAGGAAAGGAAAAACAAAGGAAAGGAATACTGTTCCAGCTCCGTCAGTGATGGAGATGCTCCTTCTTCCATGGTAGGCCCCGCCCTCACAGTCGGAGCCCGGCCTCAGCAACGAGAGCAGCAGGTCGGAGGGAAGGGAGGCCAGAGGGGATCTAGAGAGCAGAAACCCGGACGATGTTGGTCTGGGAGTAGTCGGTGGAACTGGTGGACTGGTCTCCGTCCGGCGAGGTGCCGGGCGTAGGAATACTAAGGACAGCCGGGGAGAGGTATGGCTGCTCGCAGTTCAGAGGGAGCGTCTCCTGGAACTTGGCGTTCAGACTGGATCGACTGGGAGGAGAGACAGGAGAAGACGTAAGAACCTGGAATTCAGAGGATTAAACAGTTCTGTCCACATGTGTTTAGGAGGGGAAAAAAATTCCTTTTCCTTATTGTCCTTTAAGACCAACTGAAGATCTTCTGATTAAATAACTAAACTATTCACGCCCCCACAGAGTAACGTCCTCCATTCATTTGACCCACATGTTTCTCTTTAACTGGCTCTGATATAAACGTTCTGGAGTTCTAACTGGATTCTGATAGAACCAGATAAGGGTGATGGCAGAGAGTCCATCCAAACTCTGAGCTCATCACCAGATATAAATGTTCAAAACTCGAGGTGTTAAATCCATCAGATGACGCACAGATCGCCCTCCTGTCCGCCATTAATATTTTAAATCAATTAAAGTAATCTCAGATCTGCTGGGATGGGGGGGTCTGGTTCACAGTGATCAATAACCCACAGGAGAACCAGAGAGGCTTTAATCCTCAGTGGTTCTCCTGCAGGTTCAGATCCATTAGGTCAGCATGCAGATAAACGCTCCAGAGAGGAGTCATCATCTCATGGCTGCTGGAACAGAAGCAGCAGAACCAGGAGCTGGTTTCTGTTCCCAGTCCTCCCACAGCCTCCCACAGCTGTGGACATACTCTGGATTCCTGCTGGCTGACTCTGCGTGGGAACACGTCGTCATGTGACGGCTCGGCGCCATGTGTTTGGACAGGAAGGCTGCAACGCTTCATCCAAGTTGGGGTTTGAAGCAGAAGGCCTCCCTCCTCTGACCAGGGAGAAGCCGATCTGTGTGTAAACTAAAGCTGAAGATGTTAGAGAGTGAAGGTAAACTGTTGCTGCAGGATCTTTGAGGACATAGATGTCCACATAACCTCCTGGGACATCTGATCCGGATCATTCTAGATCTGCTCTGCATTCCCTCAACCATCTTTACGATCTATAAAGAAATCAAATCTAAATTTTCTGCTACGATAAAACCGTCACAGCTGTTGAAACCTCTGTTCACCAAAGTGCCACGGATCCAGGGGGGATTTACCATTAGGCAATACTAGGCAGCTGCCCAGGGCCCCAAATTCCTGGGGGCCCATAAAACTGTATTTCCATGTATTGTTACTACAGCTATTCCTTATCTGTGCACATTAATTATGTTTTTGATAAAAATACTTTCACGAAAATGCGATCAGAACGCTTATAATATTAAGTGCGTCTCAGCCCCCCCTTCAGTGTCCACTATATTGGATCAGTCCATTTGCTGCACATGTTCAGAAAGGTCCAATCAGACAGCAGCAAACTTACTTACTCGCTAAATATAGAGACTAAACTTAGCGCTTTAGTCTCTATATTTAGTGAGTTTTCAGACCCTTCTAGCACTATTGTTTCAAAAAAGCGCCAAATCTAGCAACTTTTTTCTGCTACTGGAGACTTTG
>NW_015151460.1:18067-20772 GCF_000732505.1 Cyprinodon variegatus | reverse complement strand
AGCCTTCAGTTTATTAAACTTTACTGATCTGCTACTGTAACCATGTTCATCCACCTTTTATGGTCTTTTGCACTTTCTTAAACTCCTTTTGGTCCTAGTCCCTGATTGTTTTCTCAAGTCTCATCAACAAAAAAAACTCAAAACCTCAAAGCATGACGTTCATACATGAGGACTTCTTCATGTAATCGACGGTTTCCGCGGTAACACATTCATGTTCAATGGGTGACAAACCTGTTGCTGAACGGTCGCTCCCTGATCTGGATGGTGCTCAGCTCCTGGATGCTGCCCTGCAGACCCAGAGACATGTTGGAGTTCGGGACGTTGAAGGTCTTCCTCCTCCTGCGGCCGCAGCAGGAGAAGCCATGAAGCGAGGAAGAGGAGGAGGTGGAGGAGGACCGAGACAGCTGCTTTACTGGGCTTAACTCCCTGCAGCTGGACTCGTATGACTTCTCATCAACAAACTCGTGGTTCTGAGGAGCAAAGAGGTGGAGAAGGTGAGAAAACTGTGGAGTGGCTGTGGATGTCTCTGGGCTTCCTGGACCTCACCGTCGTTTTCTCCAGACAGTTGAGCAGGTGGTGATGCTGCAGGTCAAAGCCCGGGTTGATCTTACACACCAGCGCCTGTCCAGCCTCCTTGGACGCCTTCAGGACATAAAAAACAAATCACATGACCCGTTATCTAAACCACAGTCCAGTGGTGAACACATCTGGTTTGGACCAACAGTCTGCAGACACCATGCTGTCAACATTCAGAAGATCCCAGTTTTTAAAGTACAGAAGAGCCTCGTCGGGCTGACGGAGCCCTCAGGCCACCTGAGGAGGCTTCAGGCTGAATGTGACCCAGAGGGACAGACTCAAAGGATCTACCAAGGTCTTCTTTATAAATCTGAGCTGCATTTTCGTTCCCAATCAGTCCTCTGAGACAGAACCAGTCACTGCAACCTGAATGCATAAGGTTCCAAACAGCAAGAACACACTGAAAACTCTCCATGAGGATCAACAAAGCTCCTCCTGATCCATAAAATGTTAAACCTGGTAGGATGGACGTTCTATTAGAAATATTTTATACATTATTCAGAATAAAAACATTGGGTTTGATTGTTGTATTGTGTGGGTTCCAGCACATATTGGAGTAAAAGGAAACGAGAGGGCAGATAAAATGGCAAAGAGGGCAATTCATAATCATATTAGTTTTACAGTTAAAACAAGGAAATCAGAGGGAAAGAGTATTATTAAATAAAAACCGATGGAAAAATAGCATAAAAAGGTGGGATGAAGAAAACATTTTATAAAATTCAGAAGATAGTAGGGAAAATAAGAAATGGACGAAATAGAAAGGAGGAGAGAGTGATAATAAGGTTAAGATTTGGGCAAACAGGACTTAATTATAAAGTTATTAAAATTGAAAAGCAAACTACTGGCAAATGGGATTACTATGGATAATATGAAACAATAGAACATGTTATACTGGAAGGACATAAATGTGAAAGCGAGAGAAAATATATGAGGAAGGCGTTTGAATGCATTAAGGAAAAGATTAAACTATTAGATATTTTGATGAAGAATTTGAGGAGTAAACACATGCAAATAGTTAATAGATTTTTAAAGAAATCTAAATTATTTAATGGAATTTGATGATAGAGAGGGTGTATATTGTAAAATGTATATTTGCGTGTGTATATGGGTGTATATATATATATCCCCAAAAACAGAAAAATAGAAATACAGTCAAATGCATGTGTCTCAAATATGAAAAAAAATATTAATACACATTATGGATTAATTGATCTATCTTCAAGCATCACACGACATCCACAGTGACAGCTGCTGCTGCTAACCACATCAGCAGGGTTGCCAGATGTCACTGACTCACGTTTTACAGCCCAAAAAAATCTTCATAAACCGCCTGGATCCACGCAATCTCGCCCAATTTGAACCAAAGTCTATTGATCTCTTTGGCCATAAATCTAAAGAAAAATTTTTTTTCCCCAGAGACAGCCATCCTAAACTGCCAGATTGGAAACATCCCAACCTGGCAACAATGCACGTAAGACTGGAAACATTAGCCTTTAGATGCAAAACCCCATCATGCAACGCAACATATTTTTGCAAAATATTCTAACATAAATTTGCCAAATATAAGAGGAACATCGTAGTTTGGTTTGAAGAAAGCATTTTAGTTTTACTATAATTTTGTTAGTTGCAAGGATTTTACAGTTTGAAGAAATAGAAAATTACACCATATGCCAACCATCACAAGGAAGGCCTATATATACTGTATGCCTTATATAGGTAGTTAACATTGGATTACTTCTTGAGCTCCTTGAGTTATTTACTATCACAGGTAGGAGCTTCGGTTGGAGAGTAACTTTTGGTATGATTTAAGGAGGGCCGGCCATCGCATGCTGAAATTAGGACCGGCTTGTATCACAGATTAGCAGTCCGAGCCTGGTCAGGAGCCAACCTGAGTACGGCAGAAGCAAGGGCGTAGGGTTGATTTAAACTTTGGTAGGGACACTATTGATCTGATATCAATGGTTTTATGCAAAAATATGCATGCTTGTTTTTTTATGCTTGACGTGAAAATCAGGGTGTATTTCATTTAAAGAGAAAAGCAGCATTTCTTGCTACGTTTATACAAATTTTATAGGCACTACACACTAGAGATGTCCCGATCCAGGTTTTTGCACTTCCGATCCGATACC
>NW_015151460.1:9589-16837 GCF_000732505.1 Cyprinodon variegatus | reverse complement strand
TTAGGACTTTTTTCCACTTTGAAAAGGTTTGCATTTGAAATGACCTGCGACTAAGACAGAAGGTAAATCTGTGCCTATTTAACCAAATATGGTCTAAATATGTTTGTTATATGTGGATTTATCCTGTGTTTTTCTTTGAAGATATAGAATTGTGCAGAGGTAAACAAACTCTTATCTTTTAAATATTCTCTCTGTATGATGAAACAAAGCAAAATAATAGATTTAAGGGAAAGCCAAACACATTTATTGTATTTACATCACCACTGGAACTAGAAGATTAACTGACACTGAACATTTAATATATTAACTTCACTCTACAAGTTGTACATCTAGGCTATAGTTACTCTGTTTAACCCATTTCATGTATTTTATTCATCAGATTAATTGATTATTGAAATAATGTCAACAAATTTAGTAATTGATTAATCATTAATTGGAATATAGAGACTCTAAAACATGTCTTTGTCTGTCAATATTATCCATCTAGAATTCCTCTACTGCTGCAAAAACACTGTATAGTAAATTATAAACATGTTATTCACATCTAATTGTTGGTAGGGACATGTCTCTATGGTCCCTCTGCAAATCTACGGCCATGGGCTTCTCATAAAGTTAGATCTTTCCTCTAATGTTCCCCTAACTCTGTCCTCTGGGTCACATTGCCTATGCACTCTGCATGCTGATTGGCCGGTTGGTTGTCATGCAGCACAGCTTCAGTCCTCCACGTGTTGATATTAGGAGGAGAAAGAGAAGAAGAGTTAGTTTCCTGCCGATGATTAACATCCCCCCTTCAGCAGAACCACTCGTGCTCATCTCCAGAAGTTTCTCTGTTTCCACTAATGGGATGAAATCAGAACGTAGTCAAAATGAGGAAAAGATCAAATATTGTGAATATTTACGGCCTGAATGTTTTCCGGATGTGAAAACAACTGTGAGCATCACTCAGGGTCCTGAAGCACACCAGGGGTCTCTTCTACAAAACAGAGCCTGAAACTGGAGTATGTTGCTTTCCAAGCTGTTGTTGTTACCATTAAAAACCAAACTAGCCCTGAAAATTTCTCCCATGTTTTTGGGGAACGCTTAGTTTAGAAAGAGGGGAAACTGGAAACAGTGTAGTCCTGTTTCTCTGACTGTGACTAACTGGGTGTTTTCTCTTCATCCTCTGATATGGGAGCTGGCTCGGAGCTCGTCTGCCTGGCTGTGTGTTTCGTAACAGTCGTAATTTGTGTAGCGTCTCTTTAAGACTCTGGTGTTGCTACGTGCCACTGCTTCTCTGTAGGGAGACGTGATGCAGGGAGATACACGTACTCAGACGGACATGCTAATTCCCTATTTTTCTTCGTAATGTTACGGGTTGTTTGGACTCTGCTCATTTGTCATAAATGAGAACATACCAGCCATTCAACAGGGCTTTATTAAGGTTGGTGAAGAATGTGTTTTATTAACGACACTGTGGAATTCCAAGTACCAGTGAGGCTGTGAGTTTTTGACCACCATCTCCTTCCTTAAATGCAACTGTAAGAGATGCAGTTTCCTGGACAGGGCGCCTTTTACAGCTGCTTTTTGTATCTCTGCTTCTGTCTCCTTGAACCCCAGTCGGCCTCAGCAGATGGCCGCTCACACTGAGCCTGGTTCTACTGGAGGTTTCTTCCTGTTAAAAGGGAGTTTTTCCTCTCCACTGTCGCCACAAGCATGCTTAGTGTGAGGGATAGCCTTTGAGTCAATGAGTCGATGCAATCAACTGGTTTTCCTTAGATAGAAAACTTTGAATCAATTTGATTGTATGATCTGGTGAACTGTAAAGTGTCTTGAGATGACGTGTTGTGATTTGGCGCAATAGAAATAAACTGAATTGAATTGTGCGATTCCTTTCAGCTCCTTAGCGTCAGTGAGGGACATCTGACCTACGGCAGCTAGTGAACGAAGGTGAAAACCTTGTGGGATTCGGTCGAGTACTGATGTGGTTTTGGTTCAAACATGAAGGAGGAAGGTCCAGCAGCTTTCTGGACCTGGGAAACATGCAGAGCGGCACTGACCTTTGGCCTTTAACAGCTGATCAATCACATGCAGCAGTTTCACATGCAACTGACGGGCGAGGAGACACAGGAACATAGAGGAGATCAAGATGGAACACGACAGAAAGAGCTCAGAGAGGAACCCCCGTCGTTCAGATCACACCCTGCATGCAGCAATCTGCAGCCGGTTGGTTCAAAGGGAGAGGGTGGTCTCCATGGTTACCTCCTGAGCATCGCCAATCAGCTGCTGGCTGCGTTTGTACCGCAAATAAGCACTAGCTCCTCGGCTCCTCACTGCGTCAATTCTAGCAAGCCTGGTTTTCTGTTTGTGAACACACACAGGTTTGTGTTGAGAAAGTGGTCAGTTCACAGAACCCCTGCAGATGTTCTCCAGCTTCTCTCAGCTGTTCTTTCTTCAGCTTTTCATCACCTCCAGCTACTTTTTAGCAGATCTTTGGCTGTTCTTCAGCGGCTTTTCAAGCAGTTCTTTAGCCATTCTTCCACTGATCTCCAGCTGCTCTTCAGCAGATATTTAGCTGTTGCTTTAGTGTTCGTTAGCTGTTCTTCTGCTGCTTCCAAGATGTTCTCCAACAGTTGGTCTGACTCTGTTATTCTCCAACAGCTCCTTATCTGTTCTTCTTATGAGCTGAAGAGCAGCTGAAGTCAGGATCAGTGGCGGTTCTAGACCAAATGTTCCAGGAGGCCAGGGGGGTGGGGTTTAGCATGTTTTTATGGAGGCACAGAAAAGCATGAAGCAAATAAAAGGGCAAGGGATTCAAATACATTAAGAGAGCTGCATGATGTGAAATTTCAACTCAATTAGGTTTAATTAAAATGATATGTCTTCCTACTGAAAATATTTATTTTTTGGCCTGAAAATGTTCATTTGGATTATTGTTAAAATCTAAACAAAAATCCCTTGGCATGGAAAAAAAAGCTACTCAAAAAATTCTGGCTTGCATGCAGGTGGAACAGTGGTTAGTGCATATGACTCAAGCATGAGGGCTTTAGTCCTCGAAGTGGGGGACCTGGGTTCGAATCCAGCCTGTGGTCCTTTACCGCATACCTCTATGTATCGCATTTTTAAATGCTTTTTCGTAGCACCTTGAGGCCTTTTTGGTGAAAAGTGCATTATAAATTAATTAATTATTATTATTATTATTTTATTATTATGTCTCCCCCCCTCTCCCATACCCCTTTTGCTGTCAGCCTACTGTCAGAAAAATGAGCCACAGGTGCCATAAAAACTCAGAAAAAAAATCTAGCTATATAAATATCTAAACGATTTTGAATATTAACTCAATATACTGTACATTCATAATTGAATTATTTTTCTTAATTTAAGTTAAAATTACTGGTTTCAATAAAATCTGAATTAGAACTCAAGAAAAACTGATTATTTTCTTTAAATTTGTTTTGAAAAAAAAAAAAACATTTAGCAGAAGAAAACTGGGATTCTCTCTCAATACCACCGAAGCTATTGTTTTTAAATAATTAGATAATCAGAATTTTTTTAAAGAAATAAAATTATATAGATCCAAAGAACCTATCAGAAACCGAGTCTGTTCCAGCGCATATCACCATTAGAATTTCTTTTTTAGTATCA
Source organism: Cyprinodon variegatus (assembly GCF_000732505.1). NCBI lineage: Eukaryota > Metazoa > Chordata > Actinopteri > Cyprinodontiformes > Cyprinodontidae > Cyprinodon > Cyprinodon variegatus. Next base: position 13,216 of record NW_015151460.1, on the reverse strand, counting down.
TGTCTTTGCTACAGGGGCCATAATATGATCTACAGGGGCACTGGCCCCCATTGGCCCCCGTCTAGAGCCGCCAATGGTCAGGGGATGAAAAGGTTTATTTTAGTCTGCTTCTCATGATTTGTTTTAGATACACAGAATATTATTTCTTAACTAAATTATTATTGGTAAATATAAAAAATAATCAGATATTAATTTATGTGTTCAATGAATAATTATTATATGAATAATTTCATAAACTACATATTATCTAAAAATAAGCAAAGAAGTTTTATCAAATGCATTAATTTAAGCTTAAATTAATATTAATACGTTATAAATAAAGTTATTTTTCTACTTTTAATCAATAGTTTGATTAAAAGTAGAAAAATAAAACCTAATGAAAATAAGGTTAAATAATAAACAAATGATTCTGTTTTAAACTTTAAAATTGTATTAGAATAAAAGTTAAAACTTCTAAAGAAATATCCAGTTACATAAAATTCAATTTGCTTCAAAAATTCACAGCAAATATAGTCTGTTTAAATGTAAAATAAATATAAAAGCTTTGATAGAATAATTGGCCTCAAAACATGAACTTCTAAAAACATATTTAGTTGTTGAGGAGCCGTTCTTTCTTTCTTCTCTCAGGAATATTCTTTTTTCATTTTGTTTTAATGATGAAACAATTTTTGCAGTTTTTTTTAAACCAGAACCTGATTCCAGAGATGGAGCAGCAGAAATTATTTAGTCACCATGACAACACAAACATGGAGTCTGGTTGTTTTCAAGCACTTCTGCTGAAAAATGTGTTTGGTTTTAGTTTTCAGAAAGTCTGAGCAGAAGATGATAAAGGCCCAACTCAGAATGGACCTGTAGGTTCTGCTCCTTTACTTTCAGTAAACACTGTGCTAATATGTGGTAATCTCAGCTCTACACCGCCCCCTGGTGACCTCATCAGGGGAGGCCCAGGTGGGTTCTGTTCATATTTGCACCCTACTCCCCCACAGTAAGCAGAGGTTTTACCTTCTGTGCTTTCCTCTTCTCAGCTCTCTGGCTCTGATGGTAGATCCGGCTGAAGTTGGAGACGATGACCGGAACCGGCAGGGCGATGACCAACACGCCGCTGAGGGAGCAGATGGACCCAAAGATCTTCCCCATGATGGTCTTTGGTACCATGTCACCGTACCTGAGGAGAGTAGACGTTCCTATAAAACATCTCATGTTTTCTGATCCAGTGAATCATATCAAACTTGTTTTTTTTTTCACATGGAGACATTTTATTATTTTAACAATAAAGCTTAATTTAAAAAAACTTTAGAAATATCCAATCGCTGATGCTGCAGCTACCAAAACCACTTCCAACTTCTTCTACTGACCCGGTTCTGCCTGCAGAACAGTGCTGGCCTGAGTGTTCAAGCTGAAGGAAAAGCAGCATGTGCTAAGGAACGTATCCCCCACTGATTTTATTTTCCCAGAATTCCTCACTGCACCTCAGTCTTTAGCTAGACATGACATACTTGATGTTTTACTTTAATAAAAAAAATGGTTAAACAAATATGCACCTTAGTAAAAATGTATAAGGATAACATAATAGTGAAGATACTGTACTGTAAAGTGTTTTAACAATATAAAACTGTGAACCTGGAGAAAGAATAACCAATAAACAGCTATGGACATTTTTACAGTAATGGTTATTTGAAAATAGCAGCAACATCAGATGTGCAAAATGACAGCAGGATGTTATTTAATGACTAAGGTAGAAACTGTGCAAATTCAGCATGAATGTAACAACTGATTGAGGTTGTTGGGAACAGTGGTGGTTCTAGAGTCTTCCAGCTGCTGGGAGGAAGGATCTGTGATAACGCTCCCTGGTGCATTTAGGGTGGAGCGGTCTGTCCCTGAAGGAGCTCTCCAGTTCAGCACCAGCTTCATGCATGGAGTGGGAAACATCCAACAGAAATGTTCATTTAGTTAGCATCCTATTGTTTCCCAACTCCTGCACTGAGTCCAAAGGTCATCCAATCACAGAGCTAGCCTTCCTGATCAGCTGATCCAGCCGCTTTCTCTCAGCTACAGATAAGCCACTGCTCCAACAGACAGCTCCACAGAAGTTGATGTGTTAACAGTCATAGAAGGTCTTTAGGAGCGCCCCCTGCAGACCTCAGTCTCCTCAGCAGGAAGAGTATGCTCTGACCTTTATTATACAGAGATGAATGAATAAAATGTTGCTTTAAATTTTTAGTAAACCTGGCAGATCTAGATTAAAGTGCTTTTCCTGGCTGTGCAGGTGGAGCAGGGATTAGTGGTATGACCCATGTACAGAGGCCTCTGCACGGCTGACCCGGGTTCGAAGCCGACCTGTGTTCCTTGGCTGATTATCTCTCCCCCTCTCTCAAAATAAATAAAGTGCTTTTCCTTCTAACAGTAAGGAACAGAAAACAAGGGGAGTATATGTTTGAAGTCAAAGGATGTTCCTGTGGGCTGTTGCTCTAAATGCAGGGGGAACCTATCTTAGCACAACACTGGTGTAGCGGGTTGGAGACGAGGTTCTGATGGTCATGAGCCTTTCTTTGTACGATGATATAATCCCATCTCAATAATCCCACAAAACTGACTCCTTGTGTATTTTTTCAACCTGAAGCAAAACTTTCAAATGCCACCACCAGCAGATGGTGTTGCAAACAAACCTGCGGGTTCTTCTTTGCTGGTATTTGGTGAATTCTTCTTCTGGCCGGCAGACTTGAGATCAGGAATCCGGGATCAAAACCAGAACAATTCTGGTGCAACTGAACGGTTAGAACCAGATCCAATGGTGCCAACAGTAACCCTGATTTTCCTCTTCATCAGACCTTTGTCTTCATTAAGAGGCCTAACAGATCCGGTGTGAGACTGACTGCTACAGGAGCTCCTTCCTGCATGAGAACATGTTCTAAACCCTAAAGCTGCTTCAGGGCAGACTTATTCAGAACCAAACCGACGGGTTTAAGTTCCCAACAGTAAAACTGCTTCAGTTCTGCTCAGATTGAAGGATCTGCTGCAACTGGAGGGTAGAAATATTCTGAGAAGCAGTGATTTAAGTCCAGCCTGGGATGAAACATTCTTAAGGCTCCATGTCACCATGTCACATACTTACAGACTCAGACTCCCTCCCTGTCTGCTTTGATAGTTTTTACATTTGAAATGGTCTGAACCCAGTTCACAGGTTCCGGTCCAATAGGATCCCTATGAACCACTGTCCTCCTCAGGAGCTGCAGTTGTGTTTTTATGAATAAATCCTGTTTCTGGAGCTATTCCAGCCATAATTCAGAGATTGTCTGTGAATTGATCAGCAGTGGCTCCTGCAGGAACCGTCCTCTCACCACACATCTTCCTTTATGAAGAACGACTTTAAGGCTGCTGACAGAAACTCGATGAACAAACTAAATGCACATCAACTTTTTCAACCCATCAGCAGAAAGCTGAGCTGATGCAGCATTTCTCCCATCGGCCTTCTGAAGGCTGCAGTTCAGCCAGAGGCCACATGGAGGAGGCAGAGAACCTCTTCTCCTCCACATCCTGTGAGGATCTCCATCAACAGCTCCCTGAGCAGCTGCAGCTGGAGGGAAAACCTTCCTGATAGCATGAAGAAGTTTCTCCTGCATACTGTCA
>NW_015151460.1:7698-8979 GCF_000732505.1 Cyprinodon variegatus | reverse complement strand
CACAACCTGCTGCAGACCCTGCAGAGACCCTCATCAGGTCACAACCTGCTGCAGACCCTGCAGAGACCCTCATCAGGTCACAGCCTGCTGCAGACCCTGCAGAGACCCTTATCAGGTCACAACCTGCTGCAGACCCTGCAGAGACCCTCATCGGGTCACAACCTGCTGCAGACCCTGCAGAGACCCTCATCGGGTCACAGCCTGCTGCAGACCCTGCAGAGACCCTTATCAGGTCACAACCTGCTGCAGACCCTGCAGAGACCCTCATCCAGACACTTAGCCAAGCAGAGCCACTCAATGCTCACATTAAGATCTCAGGACATCATGCCTCAACAGATTTTAATCACAGCCCAGATTTTGTTCTTAGAGTTTCTACTAAACACAACGCTCACTTTCACACATCAGATGATCGTCCTTGTCAACAGATCCGCACATATAACCCTCCTACAGTCAGACAAATAGCTTCATTTTCTCTATTGTTGACTTTAAACAAGCAGGACTTAAATCAGCTCCTCTGATGTAAATCCGACCTCAGAGAAAAAGCAGATCCTGACATTGATGAATCTGATCTCCTCCACCTGGGAGCAAAAAGCTGTGTTTTAATGGCAGGACTGTAAGACAGCAGCAATAAGCAAAGAGGAGGAACTATTAGGGGTCACAGGGTCGACTCCAAATGATCTGAGGTTCATCATTCTACAGAGAGAAAGTTTAAAACAAGAGGACAATCTTTTATAGACCTCTGAGACAGATGAGACCAAAGCAGATCAGCACAAACATCACACAAAGTGTCAGGCATGGTGGTGGAGGGGGGTGATGTGGGCCCCTTAAACTCTCTGATGTTCATTGTTTACAAAATATTATGGGTCCAAACTGGGTCATCAATGGAAGCATAATCCAGAACACATCTTCAACAGGAAGAAAGAATCAAAGGGATTCATTGGTCTAGTCAAAGTCTGCTTAAACTGTTGAGATGGATCACCTCTTCCTGCAAACCTTCAGACCAGGATGTGACTCGCTCTACGGCGGGGGATCAGTTCCCTTCTGTGAATCCGTCCCTGATTACCTCCCCTTTTTGATATGATCATCATTTTTCCTTTTCTCTGAAAACTCCAAAGGTCTTTGTGGCTCCAAAAACCATTTATGTAAACAATCCAAAATGACAAATAATCCATTTGATTTTTAGTTACAGAAATATTCATATGCATTGATTTATATCTGCATTAAAAAACACAAAAAGTTTGGAGTGAATTTTGGTTTCATCATTACTTTAAGAGAGTTATG
>NW_015151460.1:2589-5149 GCF_000732505.1 Cyprinodon variegatus | reverse complement strand
TAACTTTAAATCTCAGAGGTGAACGTGCTCCTATTTCAGCATCAGAGTCAGAATAAGTTTCCATCAAAATGAGGAAATTTTTCTGGTCCTCACTTCCTTCTTTGTTAGCATATGGGTTTAGCACTAAGGTGTGAGTTTAGATTCAGGTTAAGTTCACGTAACCACTGGTAATGGTTTGGGTTATTTTGCAGGTCATGGTGTAGAAAGGGTTGAAAATGACTAAAAATCTATGGAATTTCATCACATGTTCCTCACTGCTACTAGCAGAACGGGAATGAGAGTGTCTGGCTTCAGCGAAGGTGAAGACTTTCTCCTCGCTGCTCCTGAATCATTCATGTCTCCATGTGAACAAACGGCGCTCTGCTGCAGGAACGCTGTTAACAGGAGGAGTTCTCCAAACAGACACACTCTGCTGTTTTCATAAATCTGTGTTTTCCTGTGTGCACAAAGGGCAGCCAGTTATTAACTCCTGCATCTGAGTGACAGAGGAGGAAAGCTTGGAAGCTTTTCTTCATCATTCAACACATCTGGTTCTTCTCCAGCGCTGCCTCCAGAACCTCAGCCTCCAGTCCGGATCAGAACCTTTTTTTTTTTCCACCAAGTTGAAGCCGTTCGCAGCATCTTCACAATGATAAATCTGCGGCTCAGTTTAAGCAGCTTTCAGACTATCAGCCGCTGTTGAGTCGGATTAACGACGTGTTTACTTCGCATCATCTGGGTCCACGTAACTGGATTAACTGCGGTGGGTCTGACAGCGAGCCAGACCGCTCAGGAACGACTCCTTCACCTCAAACTGAGCTCATTTGTTGCTGCTGACGTCATTCAGTCTCTGTGTCTTTTAGTGAACAGGAGTTACACCAGCCTGTTAAATAACCAACCTGAAAGAGACCAGAGCCAAACCCGTCTACGATTTAAAGTTTTTAAGTTCAATCTGGTTAAAATAAAGTCCAAAACTGAGGCAGTCTGAATGGAGACCAGTGACTGGTTAAAAGAAACATGTAAGAAAACAGTAAAACCCACTTTAACCAGTTTAGAACAAAGGTTCTACACAGGAACAAGGTTCAAAAACTGATGATCCACTGATCTTAGCTCCACCATCCATTCAGATCCGAGACAAAACCAGCTAGAACCATTTGGTCTAAATAAGATGCTTCAGCTGCAAAACCAGGTCAAAATAAATAACCATAAAGTTAATAATAATAATAAAGTTATTAATAAATAACCAAAAAGAGCAGTTAAATGAGAAATACCAGTAAAACCGGTCTAAATCCAAGCACCAGTCCAAAACCGGCTCAATTCCAAATTGACGTAGAGCTAGAGACCTGTCTGGACCTCCAGAACCAGTAAGTTTTCCAGAGAAGCCTCAGAGATTCTGTATCCGTTTCCAGCACAAAAATACTTAGACCGTCTATCAGAGGTCACAGATTAGCGGACGGCGGTCCGGATCCGGACCCACCTGTTGGCTAATCTTGACCCAACCTGATTTAAAACATTTTTTATATTGAGTTTTTACAGAACTACTGTAGTGGCTTGTTTTTATGTACAGTAGGCTGACAGGAAAAGGGAGAAAGAACCACAGGCCGGCTGCGTTCCCGGGTCGCCTGTGTCGAGAACTAAGCCCTCCATACATGGGTGCACTAACCATTGCACCCAGAAAAAGTACGTCCCTGATTTAAAACATTTAAAAATGACTGCATGTTGTCCAACGACTGTCTAACTTCACTTGCGCCACTTCTCCTGTTAATACGGTAAAGCCCTCCGGAGCGTCCGGTCCCTTGAAAAATGGAATCGTTCCATACTTAGAAATAAAAGTACCTGTCTCACATTTAGTGGAAAAGGATCGCACTTTGTCCCGTATTACTGTGAGAGTATAAAATAGTCAGTAAAAAGCTAATGAAATGAAGAACAAAGGCACATTCGATACAAAACTGATCGTAAACGTGTTCCCTGGACCTGTGCTGCGTTGTGACCAATGAGCTGACAACATATGTGTAACGATCCAGAATCCTCTCATCCCATTGGTCGAGCCAAGTGTTGCTCACAGAGAAGATAGTGGGAGACAACAGAGCAGTATGGGGGACGAATAGAGTAATTTAAATGCTGACGCTGCTTTTGGCGGCGCGTTGCATCTTCGAAGCTCCTCCTCCAAAACCAAAAAGATGCAGAATTATAGGGAGGAATGGGGAAAAAAACCAAATACCTGGTTAAAAAAGTCAGTGATAATGATTATAAAGCACACTACAAATATGCAGCTAATTCAATGCAGATTTGAGTCAAATTGTTAAAAAAAATAATTTCACACACAAAATCACCACGCCAGGAGGGGTAAAGGTATTTCCAGTCAGCTGGCACGTACATGAGATGTCCCTTTTTTTTTTCAGGGAGTTGGCAACCCTAACTACACATAATCCAAATGAGCCAATGAGCTGTCAGTCTGGGTTGCTGCTGCTGCTACTTTTAGACACAGCAGGCAAACCTGTGGCAAGCCGGGGCGATGGGAAAGAAGGAGAAGACGATGAGAAAAAGAGAGCAGAGAAAGTGTGGACTGCTGGAAGAACTG
>NW_015151460.1:0-1250 GCF_000732505.1 Cyprinodon variegatus | reverse complement strand
GTCAGAGTCAAATTCGACAGAGGGGCAATCTGGTCAGAGTCATAGACATCAGTGAGAATCTGGTCAGAGTCACAGACCATCAGTGGGAATCTGGTCAGAGTCACAGACGATGGGGAAATCTGGTCAGAGTCAAATTCGACAGAGGGGCAATCTGGTCAGAGTCATAGACATCAGTGAGAATCTGGTCAGAGTCACAGACCATATGGGGGAATCTGGTCAGAGTCACAGATATCAGAAGGAATCTGGTCAGAGTCACAGACGACAGGGGGAATCTGGTCAGAGTTACAGACATCGGTGGAAATCTGGTCAGAGTCACAGATATCAGCAGGAATCTGGTCAGAGTCACAGATATCAGAAGGAATCTGGTCAGAGTCACAGACGACAGGGGGAATCTGGTCAGAGTTACAGACATCAGTGGGAATCTGGTCAGAGTCACAGATATCAGCAGGAATCTGGTCAGAGTCACAGACATCAGCAGGAACATCTGAAATCATTTTCAAAATCTGAAAAAACTGCTAACAAATTCAAATACATTTGATTTAGCCTGGGAATTAAATAAGCCTATATAAAATCCAATTATTTTACTCACCTTTCAAATATTCATATTGAGTATTTATTTAAATTTAAAGTAAGCTAGGCTACATTCTGGCAATGAATGAGTTCAAACTATTCTAACAGGTCCGTCGAAGTGAAGCTATTTACCATTGATTGGACGACAGGGATTATCTAGGGCCTTTTAGGACAGCCAATAGTTGCCTTTCTTGCTGGGGAGTTGGCAGCACTGGTGAAGAGATGAGAGGAGCAGAGAAGAGAAGCTATTGAAGAAAGATTTTAAATATTGACCAAAATAAGTGTTCAAATATATGAATAATTGAATTGAAATGAGTCTTAGATTTCACAAAGTTCTTGTTCTCCGCACATCCCATACTGCTGAGTTCTTTCTATATTGTGGCTTTTTGAAACAAGCTTGTCAAGAAGAGCCAGTATCATTGCAGCTTTGCATAATTCTGCAGGCAATTGTTAGGACAGCTCAGTAACAGCACTAGGGGGATATTTTATAATTTTTATTTATATGGAAAAAATATAGTTTTGACTGATGCCATCCCCCCTCAACTCAAGTACTGGTCACAGACATCAACGAGAATCTGTTCAGAGTCACAGCAGGAATCTGTTCAGATTCCCAGACATCAGTGGGAATCTGTTCAGAGTCACAGCAGGAATCTGTTCAGATTCCCAGACGTCAACGAGAA
>NW_015151459.1:283554-290165 GCF_000732505.1 Cyprinodon variegatus | reverse complement strand
ATGATCTGGTGAACTGTAAAGTGCCTTGAGATGACATGTGTTGTGAATTGGCTCTATATAAATAAACTGAATTGAATTGAATTGATCAGTGGGAGATTGCTCCACCGCTCTTTGCAGGAAATGAGCCCCATAATGTATCAGAAAAGCTCTTAGGAAGTGATTTTATAAAAAAATAAAATAAAATAAAATCATACCTGGTTAAACAGGTTTAACCAGGTATGATTAGAATTTAATTAAATTGCCTCACTTTGAAAAGAGCTCTAACCCTGTCATAAATAATTCCCCAATGGCTAAAAAACAAAGCATCCGATTAAGCTGTGGCTGGTTTCATCCTGTTGCTCAGTAATCACAAGCAGACAGCTGAGAATACAAGCTTAAATTTGATCAGACCTTTGCCAGGTTATTTTCTCTATTACTGAAACAAAAACAAACAGCTGATCATTGTGAAGTCAAGCACCCATTGTGCTCTAATCCTTAATGTGTATCTGAGCAGTCACAGACTGAGGCGATAGGAAGAGGGACAAGGGTCAGCAACCCCCTCCTTGGATATCTTGTGCAAAACATAAACTATTGTCCCTCATGTGCAACATTCTATTCTCTCACTGTGCAATAACACATGCCAACTACTGTGTAGTCTGTGTAATTTTTTACTTATTTATAAGGACATTGCATCTCTGCAGTACAAGTAATCCCAAGTCAACTACTGTGCAGTCTTTCCTTAGCTCTCTACTGTGCAGATTTTTCTTATATCAAAAATAATCATATTCCAGGACATTACTAGTTTTTTTTATGCTCTTTTGTACTATATACACTCCTTTTATATTGTCTGTTGTATTTTTATCGTTAATGGCATCTTTCTTTAACTCTACTCTCTATACTCTATATAAGCTACTGGAACCAGAATTGAAGGAGTAATCCCAAGGGAGAAATAAAGTTGAGTCTAAGATCTCACAGACCTTGCAGAGCTGAAAATATGTCACCGACATCTGCTTAAAACAATGGAAAGTGCAATTTAAAGTGTGTCAAACTGTCTTGGTTGTTTCTGCTTAGCCAAGTTTAAAGTTCAGACCTGGTGCAAATAAAATCAGCAGGTTATAAAAAGGATGAATTCAGGGTAGACAGACAAATGTTTCAATGCTCCAGGACAAAAAAGAGCTAAACAATGAAACAAGAAGAAAGAAATACAGAACAAAAGGAGTGAAAGAGAAATGGAGTTGACATCTGAGAACAAGCTTTGTCTGGAACACCTGACAGAGGTACGGTGGCCTGGAAGCCACCGTACAGAGGAACTCAAGGCTCCAGCGAGCTGAAGAGATGCAGTGAACATGGACTGTGGCCGATCAGATGAAAGCGGTGTTAAAAATGAATCCTGGCCTGGAAGGTGATGCTGGAAGGATTGTTTTTGGTTCAAACTTTATTTACCTTATTGCTCTAAGATTTCCAGAGTCAATCTGGAGCTACGAGTCAGGAAAAGAAGTAAAGTAGATACAGAGGGGAGATTACTAAGCTGGGAGAGTGAGTGGGCATTATAAGCTTATTGCTTGTGCCAATATACCCTTTTTCTTTCTTTTAATTTATGTTACAAGGACATATACTGTAATTTATTATATATGTGTGTGCCTTAAAAATAAAATATTAATCAGAGTTAGTGGAGTAACTTCTGGACAAAAATATACCTTTTGGGGTTATTTTACTGCACCATATTTTTTCTTTTACCTGGGTAATATCATAACAAAAAACTAATTTATCCATCATGGCAACCTTGACTGAATAATGAAAGATTGTTTTAAAAATTGTGCTTAAGAAAAAGGCACAGAGTTAATATTTATGTCAATAAGAGTCTTATTATTTTTGCACATAATCTAACTTAAATCTACCATAACATAAATACGCTAAGTGTAGCTGCTGCTTTTTATGTTTGTGACAAAAAGAAAAAGTGTTTGTTCTGCCTGGAATTGTTATTTTTATGACACCATTTGTTTATTTTTATTACTTTGTGATAGTCTTCGAACATAACGTTACATTTTGACCTGTGTTGCTTACATTATTTTAAATGTCAGATGAGTTTCTCAGTACTTGAGTTGCCTTGTATTACCAGATAGTTCTTTACTTGAGTATTTTCTTTGATAGCTATGTGTTACTCTTACTTAAGTAAAAGTATGATGAAGTTGTGTAATACTGTACTCCACCCACCTCTGCACAGATAGTAATAGTTAACTCTATAGAACGAAAGTACTGCATGGGGGTCGCAAAAGTTTTGGTTGACTTTTAAAAAAATATATATTCCCCCCTGCAATTTTTCCTGCAATGCACACATTCAGCGACACACAGGAGCTCTTTCAAGCTAAGCACCGTTTCATTCACAACACCAGTCCTTGGCATGGAAAACGTTAAAGACCCCTGCATATAGAACATGCAGAAATTTATATTTTCTTTTCCCATAAATACATAATAGCTTTAAGCCAACACTTAGAGTTATGCATTTGTCTGTTAAGCAAAAAAACATTTACACTCTTCTTTAGGAAATTATCCAGATCATCTAACTGAAAGAATATGCAGAATACTGGAAAAAGAAGAAGACTGCATAAGGATCAATTAGCTGCTACAGTAGTTTTGTGTGACATGTCGAGAATCCAATGTGTTTTAAAAACCAGAGGACTGGTTGGGGTTGATTTTGTTTCATTAATTCCTAATATTTCTCACCTTGAAGATTTGTACTTTTGTTTACCTTCTGTTACAAAAACAGACATTCCTCATATAGATGCAGTTGAATTAAGATGAAATACAGCAATTATTCCTTGAGGCAGCAATAATAAAATGTCTTACAGGAAATTATAATCTTACAAGAGAAAACATGTAAGCACCCCTAATAAGGATTGTATTATTTGTTTACTGTGAATTCATGTTTAAGTGCTGACTCCTCATGTGGAAGTCTTAGTGTAAGTCATGTAATTGTTTCCTAAAACCGTTTTCCTTCAGCTTTACTAATGTGATATTAGTGAGACTAAAGCAGGTTGACCCTCTCTGACCTCTAAATCACCAACCCAGTCCACCCAGTTAATCCGACTAAAAGGTAACTGGGAAAGAATGGTAGCAGAAACTCAACAAGTGAGGAAAGGGGCTGAAATTATGGGGAAAGCAAACTACATTTTTAATAGGTAAAAATAGACAATGTTTCAAATTCTCTAATTTCACAGCATTATCCAGAAAAAAATAAAAACACAAGTTTCACTTAAGTTAAACACAGTTTTATTAAACCAATATGTGAACAAAAAAGTATTAATATGTCTGTTTTCTTTCATACAAATAGCAACATATATGTTGAAACATACCTATTACAGGTGAACATAGTCATTAAGAGCAAAATAAGTCAATTGTGTCACCGCCTGCAGTTCTGCTAGTCACAGAAAGGGGGCGATTTCCCACCCAGGACTGGAGCCCTGCTCCGCGGTGCATGATGGGATGCGGTGGATCAGGTAAGCTCCTCCGCCTCATCAGGTTGGATTATTACGAAGCAAATGTAGGAAGTTAAAAATACCTTAATTTCACAATAAAAGTTTTTTAGTTTTGAATCCTCTTAGATGTAAAGGTATGGCCATTTTTAACACCTTTAGTATACTGTTGTGTGATTATTATGGTATTATTGATATAAAGTATTATTAAGTGATGACATTTTTTATTTATTGTTGACCAGTATTTATTATTTTGCAATAATACAAGCTAGATATTTTGATTTTATAAAAAGTACTACTAAAAAATATGATCATTACTTCATAACATTACTTATTTATTTACTTGTTACTTTGTTTATTTCAGGATACAGTTTGTATCCAACATCTACATCAACTAATACTATGGAGTTTGGGCCATTATTAAACAATATTAGCCGTTCTATTTCTGTAATGTCATGTCATTCTGATTGAAGAACTGGGTGCACAAGTTTAAATTGTCCCAAAAAGATCCTTATTGACATCAAACACCCTTGTTTTGAAGTTTACGCCATCTTAAGGTTCATTTAACCAGAAATTTAAAAGTGTTTCAAATGTTAATGTTAATTTAACCAGAAATTTTTGTTAATGTTTCACGTGCTATTTATTCCAGTTCCTATAATTAGATCAGATTAGATTAGATAGAACCTTATTGATCTCACAATATAGAAATTCACTTGTGACATCGGCTCTTATAAACAACAGAAGGTGCACAAAGGAGGAAAAGGTGCATGAAGTATATAGAGTCTATCCAGATATATAAGGATATCTAAGGTGACTTATATATGGAAAGGATAAAATGTATATTATGTACAGTGCGGTTATTGGTTTGTTAAATGAAATAAGAGGTAATTGAAATAGGTGAAGGCTCTTATAATGCAGGATTATTGCACAGGGTATTGCACAGTGTATCAAATAATTATAGCAGTGTTATTACACCTGGGTTATAGTGCATAATAATTCTAATAATAAAAATATAAACATTGAATCATTATGTCAATCATTGTCAATCACCACAATGCTTGAAAGTTGGTACAGTTATTTTTAGTTTTAAAAGTAAACCCTCATATAGACTTCTCTAAATATACTTTGGTTACTTTCAGCCAAATAAAATAAAAAATTAAAAATCAGAATTTGCTTTGTCTACGTATGTGCCAATTTTAGTTTAGCTCTGATTTTATATCCTCATTGTTCTCTGGTATTTACTTAAGCATTTTGCTTTTATCCAAGGATGACAGCTTGGTTCTGCTTAAAGACTTTCGTATTTACTTTTATTTTTTGAATGGTGAGTTGGTACTTATGTTCTACGAGTCTCTGACCTTTATTTTGAAATTCTGAAACGGAAGTGTCGCTGCTGCTGCTGTTGCTATCTTGGTTGCTATGTGCTCACGGGAGGAGCTGACAGCCGAAGTAGCGACAGGTGAATGATTTACAACCTCCACTTTTCACCTGTACACACTAAATTAATTAATGAAACTGAAAGCGAACCTGTTGAGCTGTTTCTGACAGCGAAAACAAACACTTTGGCACTGAAAGCTTGGCCAAAAGGACGGAGACCGTTTCGGAAGAGATTTGATTAGCAGGTATGCTATAAATAACTTTTATTGTTCAGCATTTAACTACAAGCACATATGTTTTCATATTAACGTTTGTGTTAAGAAAACAAAGCAATCTTATCAGGTTGAAATCGTTCTTTGCCATCAAATGGAGGTTTCCATCTTTGCTGAAATCCGAGACATTTAATTAATTAAAAGAGCGCATGTTTGGTATCGTGACGCAGTTTTTATTATGTTAGCATGTCAGCATAAATGCTGATAAATTGACTTTATCTGTCATTAATGTCAGCTAAGGCCTGTTGCGCCGCCCATTGTAAACAAACAGAGGCTTTGGATCCTCCCATCCCTGCGGGCTTTTAGTGTCAGAGCCCCCGGGCCTGTCACTGGTGAGCATCCCTTATTTATTTAAACTCACCGCTTTTGTTTTTTCCGTAAACTTTTACAGCTACACTTCTGTTGCTGCATAGTAGTCTGTTGTAGAGATAATATGATCCATGTTCCCCCATCTTTTTTTCTATGAGTCTACATTGACAGTCCTCTGGGCTGTCCAGGTGTCTCTGCTGCTCCACAGCTGATTCAAACCCTGAAAGGAGCTCCTCAGCCTGGCACCATTACTGATTCACTCTGATTCAGGTTTACTGAATGAAATAAGGAGCTAGATTATGACCCATATTCATACTTGATTACTGACATACAGGTTTGCAGTTTCTGGTTCTCTCTGCTGTTGTATTTTTAATATTTAATTATAAATGTCAAATGTTGATATTGAACAAAATTCCCAGGTTTTAAAAATGATGTTAATGCACTTGATTTTCCAAATAAAATATTTTGAGTTGGGGATTAGTAAAGAGGAGGATTACGGGGCCAATGAAAAAATAAAAAAAAGTTCACAGATTTTTAAATATTATTTCACTTTAAATTTTGGGGGGAGTCAAAATTCTGACTTTAATCTTAGAATTCTGACTTTTTCCTCAGAATTCTGACTTTAATCTCAGAATTTCCGCTTTTGAATTCTGACTTTAATCTCAGAATTCCCGCTTTTGAATTCTGACTTTAATATAAGAATTCTGACTTTAATCTCAAAATTCCCGCTGTTGAATTCTGACTTTAATCTCAGAATTCCCGCTTTTGAATTCTGACTTTAATATAAGAATTCCCACTTTTGAATTCTGACTTTAATTTCAGAATTCTGACTTTTGAGTTCAGACTTTAATTTCAGAATTCTGACATTTGAGTTCTGACTTTTTTTCTCGTAATTCTGACTTATATTATGTATATATTGTATTTAATCCTAGCAGAATAGTTAGGCCTTTATTGTGTTGTTTGTGCAGTGGATAGAGCAAACGTTTGCACCAGAAGGAAACATACTGCTCAGTTAAGTTAAGACGGCATGCTAGGTTCAAAAAAACATGTGCAGCTGTTTGAAGACAATTTGATAATATGCATATGTGTAGATGTGCAGAAAAA
Source organism: Cyprinodon variegatus (assembly GCF_000732505.1). NCBI lineage: Eukaryota > Metazoa > Chordata > Actinopteri > Cyprinodontiformes > Cyprinodontidae > Cyprinodon > Cyprinodon variegatus. The sequence continues at coordinate 283,654 of NW_015151459.1, read as the reverse complement.
TAGCAATTGACTGTTTTCAGGTGAAATTAGAAAAATTGCAATTGACAGCATGGATGTTAACAACTTCTTTGGTTTTGTTTAGAGCAGTGATGGTTTTAAA
>NW_015151459.1:282287-283398 GCF_000732505.1 Cyprinodon variegatus | reverse complement strand
AGAATTCTGGCTTTTTTCTCAGAATTCTGACTTTAATCTCAGAATTCCCGCTTTTGAATTCTGACTTTAATCTCTCTTAATGTCGATGTGCACCATGAAGGAAGAGATGTGGGAGCACTCAGCTTCACTAACAAAGATGTGAGTTGTTTGGGAGGGCCGGTAACACATTGGTGGAAAATGACGGAATTAGGCAACTTTTGACGTGCCTGAAGGGTCCCCTGTGATGCTATTTTATTAATGGAAGAGCAGAAGGTGATTAAAACAAGAGAGCTAGTTTATTCTCTAAAACTGACATGGTTACAGCTTGATGCTAACATGCTTATTAGCTGTCAGATTTCTGTCAGAATTCTGAGAAAAAAGTCAGAATTCTGACTTTTTTCTCATATTATACTGAAATAAAATTTAAAAATCAGTTAGCTTTTTTAAATTTTTTTCAGTGGCCCTAATCCTCTTCCGTAAATTAGGGACGTTTCTGAAGCTCATTTGATTTATTGGGTTTCTCATATATATAGGGTTTGTATTGCCTCTTTGAAAATGTATTCCTTGCTATTTGCCATTTGGTCATATTTAAATCTATTGGTTTTATAATTAAGCAATCAAGTTTTCATGAAAATCATTTAGCAATACATCTCAGTAACTTCTCTGTCCATCAGTTCTCGCAAATTTTAATCGGCCTGAGCTTTGACTGGACCGTTGCTGCACCTTGAATCTTTTTATCCATCCATTCTGCTATTCATTAGCTGCTGTGTTTGCGGTCAGTCCCGATGACCTGGGCTTGGACAAACTTCAGCTCTCAGAGGGATGCCTCACATTAAACTTTTGTGCACTTTGCCATACAGGCGAGTTCATGGTCAGTTAGCTTATCAATGGATAGAGCTGCATTTGCTGACTGACACTTTATTGTGAAAAAACTGCATCACTCCCTCTTATTATGTCTCAAATACTGGTCCCAGATGGATTACAGCTGACTGTCACAAACCTATTTAAGAATTATATAGAAATTAGTACAATGATGGGTATATATTGTATTTAATCCTAGCAGAATAGTTAGGCCTTTATTGTGTTGTTTGTGCAGTGGATAGAGCAAACGTTTGCACCAGAAGGAAACATA
>NW_015151459.1:257842-281117 GCF_000732505.1 Cyprinodon variegatus | reverse complement strand
ACATAAACAGTTGTTAAACTGCCTCAGGCTTTGACCATCACTGGTTTAGCAAACCTACCGTGCAATAGCTTATGCTGGTAGTTATAAAGTCAGGCGTTATAAACCAGTTAAAAAGACAGAAACAGTCCATTCAGAATATTTTCCAGATGTCCATTTAATAGTCTCCTTGCTTTCTGTTGGTCAGTAAGCTACTGACAGCTATGAGGAGGCTCTTTAAGTCCAAATGACTTAAAATGTTACTGTTCAATTGAGGGATAAAATATATATAAATGTCTTTAAAACTACAATTTCTAAGTTTTTGTTTCTTTTTTTTCCCAGCTTTTTATTGTTATTACACTGTCACAAGTACAGAGCAATGAAATAAACTCTCTGCATTTAACCCATCCCCTTGGGGAGCAGTGGGCTGCCATTGTGTGGCACCTGGGGAGCAGTGTGGGGTTAAGGGTCTTTGCTCAGGGACCCAGAGGGGCGGTCTGTGGCAGTTGGGCTTAAATCTCTTCCTGCTAAAGACTAATACAAAGTAAGTCCAGTAGAATTTTCTGTTGCCTACCTGGAATGTGTGACAATAGTTGAATAAACTTTTGGCTCTCAAAATGGTATCGGTGCCGTATTTGTTGGTACTCGCAGATACCGTTACCACCATTTTAGAGCTGGATCGGGGCCCCGCCTGATACTGGTATCGGTGCAACACTTTCCAAAACAGTTAAAAAACAATCCACTGGACTTTGTTTCCAAGTTTCAAGACTTTTTGCTTCCCATCCAGGAAGCTTTTTCAATTCAAAATGTCAGAAATGGCGTTGAGTTCAATGCTCCTATACAGTAGCCTGACAAAGCCTTTAGAAACATGCAAATTGAAACGGAATGACAGGTCCGCCCCAACAGAGGGAGGTGGACTCAGATTTCAGCTTTTAAAAAACATACAATGCAGCAACTGAGTTGATTCCTTTCCTCTATTATCGCAACCCCAACCCCTTTACAGGGGAACAGAAGACCCCCGTCTTAAAGTTGGTTTATTAACTGATCCCTGATATGTTCTGCCGATAGGTTTGAGTCGATACTTGAAGCCGGTACTGCTTTTCCTTCCTCCGTATACATAATAAAAATGACACACTGATAACAAATGTCACACAGCTCTTAATGTAAACAAAGAAGCCTTTATTTACAGATAAAACAAACTTTAACAAAGGATAGCAAATGGAGGGAGTGGAAATGTGTGTGCTTCACATGATCACAAGACATGGATGCTTAATGTACCGATGAATTGGCAAATGCATGCCTATACGATACAAGAAAATGTCTGATATAATGGTCCATTTAATCAATATCATAGTGTATCGACCAAAGTTAAGAAATATATTACGATATCAGTTTCGGTCATATCATTGCCCGCGGTTCTATGTTTGAAATATAGAAGAACTGATCCATAAATACTTTTTCTATCATTAAAAGTGAAAAAGCTCCATATGTGGGTTTGTTTGGGAAAGAAACAGTTACGCGTGTGAGCTGTTAGCCAGTTTTCAGGTCAGAAGGACAAAGAGAGTCATATTGTAAGTCATAATGAACGCTTAGTCCATGTCTAGGAGAGAGATGTGACTAAACACTGTAAAACAAGCCCAGCTGTTTGATCTGTAATTAATCTTGTTGACTGCAGCAGCCTGGCTGATGGCTCCCTACAGGACGGTGTCCCAGTTGAACAGAACCTGGCCAGATTAAACTACTATGTAGAGAAAAAGCTAGAAGTTGTACTAACAATTCAGAATTGTAGAATGGCAGCTGAAGTGAGGAAAAGTAGTCTTTGTCTTCCAGCAACTTAAGCCTATAGCAGGATCACTACAGAATTAGCCCAACCTAACCTAACTACGGTATTAAGTTCTTCAAAAAGGAACATAAAAAGGCCTAAATTAGACTTGATAATTATTACTGGGTGATAAATAACACATTCTATATCCTCAACCATGTTTTATTTGGGCTGTTTTTAAATGAATGTATGCAAAATTAAGTTCTCTGATGTTCTTTTTTTTGTATTTAGCAAAGCTTTCCATATCTTTTAGGACAAATAACTAAAAATACAATCCGATTTTTTTGTAATTTTGTTGTTTTCTTTCTCATTTACTGCTATTAAAAAGCTAAACTGGCATAAAAGTTTATTACAAGAAAGGATTTTTTTATTTTTCATTAATTCAGGTGAAGGATAAGGCTTTTTATTTCCGTGCTGCATAAAGCAGAAGTTGCGTTTAACCATGAACCGTAGCTCAGTATATCTTCCCTTTTGTGAATTTTCAGTGCACAAACGCACAGTGGAGCAGAGAGCACCCTCCTCCTCTGCTTGGTTCCCCTCTCTGCTCTGTTATAATCCCTTCCTTGTTCTTCCTGCTGTTCTAAGGTCCATCGCAGGTACAGCAGCAACAGAAAAACACAGAAATCATGCTGTCAGCAGAGGACATCCTTAGCAGCACCCAGCAGGTGATAGCAGGACTGGAAGCTCTGAGAGGAGAGAACCGCAGCCTGCTGGAGAACCTGCAGGGTGCGATGGAGAGCAAGCTGGAGTCTGAGAGCGGCTGCGTTGAGCTGGAGAAGACTAGCATCATCCGAAAGTCGCTGGAGAGGATTGAGTTGGGTCTGAGCGAGGCGCAAGTACGTCAAACCTGCAACACATTCTGCTGCTTTCTTTAGTTCTCCAATGGGCTATATGTAGAACTCCACTACTTCCTGAACTTAGGCAGCTCTTTAGTTTCCTGTCTTTTTCTATTGGATGAACTGATTAATCCAGGTGTCCGTGACCTCAGTAACCATGCCCAGACACATCTGGATTAATCAGTTGATCCAATAATAACACCAGGAAAAAAAGAGCGGCCTTTAGTTCAGGAAGAGGTGGAGTTGTGAATAGAGCCCATTAGAAAACATTCTTTTAAAATGAGATGAATGTTTTACAGAATTTAGGAATTTGTTGTTTTTTTTTTTCAAAAATGAATTACACTGTGTGCAGAATTATTAGGCAAGTTGTATTTTTGAGGATTATTTTTATTATTGGCCCACAATTGTGTTCTCATTCAACCCAAAAGACTCCTTAATATCAAAGTTTCATATTTTTGGAAGTTGATGTGTTTTTTGTTTTTTTTAGATTTGGCCATTTTATGTGGATGTCTGTGTGTGCAGGTACATATTAATGTGCAGAATTATTAGGCAACGTAATAAAAAACTAATATATACCCATCCCACTTGTTTATTATCACCAGTAACCAACAGCTCAAAATTCAGAAATAAACATTTGTGACAATAAAAGAAGAACAAATCAGTAACCAATATAGCTGCCTTTCTTCACCATGATGCTCAAAAGTCTTCCATCCATAGATTCTGTCAGTGTCTTGATCTGTTTGTGATCCACATTGCGTGCAGCAGCCACCACAGCCTCCCAGACACTGTTCAGAGAGGTGGACTCTTTTTCCCTCCCTGTAGATTTCACATTTCATGAAGGACCACAGGTTCTCCATGGGGTTCAGATCAGGTGACCAAGGGGACCATGTCATTATTTTTTCTCCTTTTAGACGTTTTCTGGCCAGCCAAGCTGTGGTGTATTTTGATGCGTGTGACGGATCATTGTCCTGCATAAATATATCATGTTTTTCTTGAATGATGGCGGCTTCTTATACCACTGTTTGAAGATGTCTTCCAGAAACTGGCAGTAGGTCTGGGAGTTGATCTTGACTCCATCTTCAACCCGAAAATGTCCCACAAGCTCATCTTTGATGATCCCAGCCCATATCAATAGTACTGATATGACGCCAGCAAGGTGGAGGTGGGGTACTGATTCAGTACCCCACCTCCACCTTGCTGGCGTCTGAGTCCATAAGGAACTTGCTGCCCTTTACTGATCCAGCCTGGTGCCCATCCATCTGGCCCATCAAGACTCACTCTCATTTCATCAGACCAAAACACCTTGGAGAAACCAGTCTTCAGATATTTCTTGGCCCAAACTTGATATTTTGTCTAGTGTGACTTTTTCAAAGATGGCCTTTTTCCGGCTTTCTTTACCTTGGCCAGGTCCCTGAGTATTGAGCACCTTGTGCTTCTCGGCACTCCAGACATGTTGCAGCTCTGAAATATGGCACAACTGGTGGCTAATGGCTTCCTGGCAGCTTTACGCTTGATCCTTCTCAATTCATGGGGAGTTATTTTGCGTCTTCTTTTTTCAACACACTTATTGCACCCTTGTTGGCTGTTTGCCATGAACCGCTTGATTGTGCGATGATTAGCATGGGAAGTCCCATCCTTAGCGCAGACAGTGCCACAGATAGGAGGCTGGCTTGTTTTGTTTTTATGACCGAAATTATAGAAAACAACTTGTGAAGTTTGACCAGCTAAAAGAGCGAGGTGCGCGACAACGCTGCAACCCTTTTTACACCTGGATCTCCGCTCTTTTACGCCGTCATGTCCCTCCGTTGTCGGACTACTCGCCCCCACTTCCTCATCGCCTTGGCTGTATCTAGACCCACAGCGTATAGCGCAGATCACGCTTCAATATTGAGCATAAATCAAAAATGTCTGCGTCAAGCTCACTGCAACACCGCAGGAGGATAACCAGCCACACAATCGTTCTGATCTGAAAGACAGATGTGAATACTGGTAGGTCTGGTCGTAACCAGGCAGTGTTAAAATGACAGAATTTCACTGGCCTTTCTTGTTCTGAATTTACCTTGAAATATATGATACTGGTAGCCTACTTCCACTTAGCCTGCCTCAAATAAAATTTCGCTGTGATGTCAGAACAGTTTCCATGAATTTTTTTTAAAACTTTGTTTCGCAAGTCAGTTTGGCCAAGATTCCATTCTGTGTCTTTTTTTTTTTTTTTTCATATTGCCGAGCAGAAAAATTGCAGCTGCTGGAAGATATCTGAATAATGTTCTGTATACCGTTATGGTATTTTATAGGTTCAAAGAGACACAAAATCTCTTTTTTTTTCATTCCACTGGTAGTCTGTTTTGAGCAAATAAAAACAGAGGCCTGCCTCTAATTCTGCCTTCCTTCAATTAATGGCGTGGACCAAGATGTACCTGAGTGAAATAAAGGCCCCGGCCTATATTAGAGGATTTAAGGTACTTAAATGGTAGTCAGCTTTCAAGCCTAAACAGCTTGGAGCAGGACAGCATGTATGAAAAGGATGGTATGGTTGAAATACTCAATTGCCTAATAATTCTGCACACTACTTAAAAAAGGTGTTGGAGGACGTATGAAAAATATCTTTGATGCATTCTTTCTAAACTGGTGTGGTTCAACTGTTGTCTATGGAAAATGTAGGATGCAATAAAAAATAAAATAATTCTTTGCCACGGGGTACTTTTCCGTGGCCATAAAAGGAGCATTTTTACTGGCCTAAAAGCATTTTGGGAATTTTACCCTAACCTCCCTTTCTCTCTAATTCTCTTTTTTAAAGATGCCCTTTAGAGTCTGAAATCAAGCCTTTTGTTCATCCTCAGTGAAGCCTTCAATTTTTTTTTTTATTCCACAAACACCTGCCGAGTTGCCCATCACTTTATTTTTTTGTATACATTTTTTATCATCATTATTAATATTTTTTGCAGGTGATGATGGCGCTGTCGGCTCATCTCGGTTCGCTGGAGGCAGAGAAGCAAAAGCTACGAGCTCAAGTAGGATTCAGCAGGAACATTCCATTCCTGACTATAACCTCCTGCCTGTCTGTTGGTGCAGAAATCTGCAGCATTTGATTGGATTCTGTCTAAAACCTGAGATCTATTAATTCCATCTCAATCTATTAAATCTCTTGAACGTAAACTTATTCTAACCTGTCCTGCACTCCTACTGTCAGATTCCTAAATTTCTTCTTTTTTTTTTTTTTTTGTCCCTTTACACCTCCTCCTTTTCATTTGGTCAGGTACGTCGTCTTGTTCAGGAGAACCAGTGGCTGAGGGACGAGCTGGCCAGCGCTCAGCAGCGGCTTCAGGACAAGGAGCAGGAGGTGGTGACCCTGGAGGAGCAGAACAAACACCTGCAGTTCATGTCCTCCATACGCAGATACGACCAGGACGAGCCTCCTCTGGTGAGGAGAACCTGCCTGCAGATCACTGTGTGAATGTTCTGGAAACAATAGATCTAAAAGCACAAATGCAATAGAAATGAGTGAAACTTTGTAGAATGTTACCAGCATTTGCAAAAGCTGGTGTAATCACATTTTGGGTAAATTGAGTGTTGGATGTTCTTCACTGACGTGTCATTAACTGGGAGAGCTGTTATTTCTGCTTCGTCACAAACGTCTTATTAGTTAGGCAGACAGAGCAGCATAAGTTTCCCCTCAGGTGAACGTGTCACTCCTGTCTTGGCTGCTCTGGTGCCTCTATAAGGGAAAAGCAGGATTGATTTGATTGAATCAAGACTTTATATTGTTAATAGTGTTTTAAAGTCCAAGATTTGAAGCATCAGAAACACCAAGGAAAGATTGTGTAGAAAAGTAAAGCACCGTGCAAAAGCCCTGAAACGTCCATAGTCTTTACAGCGGTTATAAATGCATCTGTTTTCTTCTTTCAGGATGAAAAAGAAACTTCCTCCAACAAGGAGTCTCTGGATGATTTATTTCCTGCAGAGGATGAGGAACAGTCCCAGAGTAAGACAATTTTAAATTCGGTTGGGCGGTTAAATAATGTACAATGCAGATCCTTTTCTCAAAGATACAGAAGGAATCCATGTCAGTAAAAAACAGTTCTTTCTGTCTTTGTTGTTTGAAAATGTTAAAAACCTTGAAGAAATAAATCAAACTCCATTAAAGGATGTTGATTAAAATATTTATTTAATGTTTGTTATTCAGAATTAGATTTGCTTTGAAATTGATTAATGGTGTCTGCTGACTATTTGCAGCTGACAATGTTTGAACTTTTCATTTGAAGTTTGGAGAATTTTTTTATTTTCCTCATGAAATGTGGAAAAAAAATCTTTATATTCTGTCCAGATTTCTGTAGAGTAAAATGCTAAACTTGTAGATTACTGTTAGCTCATTGATTTTATAATGTGCATATAATAAACTTTTAGCATAAACAATGGAGAAGTTGAACTATTACATAATAAGGCAAGAAGAAATCAGATGTCCTCTTTATAGCAGAACCTCTTGATTATCTGGAAAGCTCATCTTTTTTCTTTCTCCGGATTCCCTGCAGGATCCAGTTTCAGAATCTTTTTCGCAATATTTACATATTTATGGCAACAACCAGGGAGACAAATTAAATTCCTTTTTCCTGTTTAAATTAAGAAACTAAGAATTTATCAGAGACCAGATTTGATGTAACTACATAAACTGACTTCTACCACCTTGACTTTTTTTAATTCCAGTCTCGCAGCCTCACCACAGCAGCGCGGCGGCTGCAGCACAGCAGGGTGGCTACGAGATCCCCGCCCGCCTTCGGACGCTCCACAACCTGGTCATCCAGTACGCATCTCAGGGTCGGTATGAGGTCGCCGTGCCGCTCTGCAAACAGGTGGGATATGGGCGCCTGATCTTTGGTCAAAGCCTGTTTCTGACCAAAACAGCAGCAGATCTGATGATCATTTCCTAACAGGCTTTGGAAGACCTGGAGAAGTCCTCAGGCCACACCCACCCAGACGTAGCAACTATGCTCAACATACTGGCTCTGGTGTATAGGTGAGGTAACAGAGGCTAAGCTTACCTCTCAGCCTTTTTAAAGCAAAAATAAATAATTTAATAGTTTCATTTTCATGAAGGAGTCCGGTTACTATGTCCAATTTCTGAAAAAAATAAATAAATAAATAAAAAAATGGATGTAGAATACTTTAAAAAAGATATCAATGTTCAGTTTAGTTTAAATTATCATTTTGTTGACATATTTGTTTTAAATGCAGAGATCAGAACAAGTACAAGGAGGCGGCTAACCTGTTGAACGATGCGTTGGCGATCAGGGAGAAAACACTCGGGATGGACCATCCGGCTGTAAGAGATGAGCCTTTAACATATCAGGAGAACAGACTGAACTGTTCTGCAGCGTAACAGAATAGATCTCTGTGTTTAATATTTTATTCTTACCATCAAGTTATTTTGGGCTGGAGCACAGCAATATAAAAGGTGTTTATTCTTGTTGTTTTTGTCGTTTATTCAGGTGGCAGCGACACTTAACAACCTGGCTGTGCTTTATGGTAAAAGAGGAAAATACAAAGAGGCTGAGCCACTTTGTAAAAGAGCTCTGGAGATCAGAGAGAAGGTACGAGCATCAGACTTCTTATGTATCACATTCTTCAAAAGGCTAAGCTGTATTTGCCCTTACTACTAATTACTACTACTAGACGTACATGACCTTTGAGAAAAGATCAAAGTTAATAAAATAAGATTTTATTTATGGTTAAACGAAACACATTTTTATCCCTTTAAGGTATTGAGAAGCAAAAAAAACAAACATTTTACATTAGTGGAGAAAGATGACAATCTGAATATTGTAACGACAAAAGAAACATTAAGACTGATTCTTTCAACAATAGCATTTTTGTGTTGTAGAAATTCTTGGTAGATGTTTAAAGAGCACTCTGCTCTCCAATATAATTTTTAGCAGAAGTGATCAAGAGCCACAGCATGTGTTGCTCCAAAGCTGCAGGTGGCAGACCCCTGTTCTATTCTGATATATTATGGAAGCGAATTGTTACCATATTTCAAAAGGCATTTCCAGAAATGCTTTTTCATTTTGAGAATGTGACTGCATTGTTTGACTATATATATAAATATTTTACTATATAAATGCAAGTGCAAATAGGATGATTGATTACTAATTTAATTTATGAGTCAAGTAATGCAGCCACATTCATAAAATGAAAAAGCATTTCTGGAAAGGCTTTTTCATTTTCAAATTTTACATTTCAAATTTAATTTTGGTATGTATTTGCTGGGGTACATTTTGAAAAACAAACCTCAAGTGTCTTTTTCCTTTTCATTTTAATTAAGTAAAAGGATGAGCAGTGTTGAAGAAGAAAATGAAAATGCAAACAGGATTATTGATTACTAATTTCATTTATGAGTCAAACAATGCAGCCACATTCATAAAATGAAAAAGCATTTCTGGAAAGGCTTTTTTATTTGAAATATGGTAACAATTCGCTTCCATAATATAAAAAAGTTATCTAGTTTGGGCTAAATAATTTACTGTAATATTGTTTCTATGGGATCTGTGGTAGAGCAGTTTGTTGCTCTGTAATTTTGCAATAAATAATAAAATCCTGGGTTTGAATCCCAGCTGCATATCCAACCTGTGCATCAAGGCTTCTGAAAAAAGAACCATTTATTTAAATGATAAAAAGCCCCAAATAATTATCGAAATATAACTTCTCTCAAGTGGAGGCAAACATCAGCACACCTTTAGTTACTTGTGTTTTAATGTTCTTCTTGGAGATAAAGTAATGGTTTTAGAAATAACCTTTTTCTGTTTACCAATGCTCAGGTTCTGGGTACAGACCACCCCGACGTGGCCAAGCAGCTGAACAACTTGGCCCTGCTGTGTCAGAATCAGGGGAAGTACCAGGAAGTGGAGCAGTACTACGAACGCGCTCTGCACATCTATCAGAGCAAACTGGGACCAGACGACGCCAACGTGGCAAAGACCAAGAACAACCTGGTGAGACGAGAAGGAAACGGGTTCATGTGGTGATTCTTTCTATTGTAACATCACGTGTTTAAACTCTGCTGATCCAGTCGGAGGATAACCAGAAGCACAGGTGATGGACTTTTATTGCTTGTTTTCCTTCTCAGGCCTCATGTTATCTGAAGCAGGGAAAATACAGACAAGCTGAAGCTCTCTACAAAGAAATTCTGACCAGAGCTCATGAAAAAGAGTTTGGATCTGTGGAAGGTAAATTTTGTTGTTTTTTTTGTTTTTTTTACTGCATATGTTGTTGCAGATGTCTTAAGATTTAGCAATAAGGGGCCAAAATCCTCTTCTAAAAAAAGAGGAGGATTTTTTTCGAACATTTCGCTCGCAATAATTGATGTTTAATGCATTTAATGAAAATTAAAAAGGCAAATCCATGTTAAAGGTGCAGAAGGAGATCTTTAACGATCTGTAACGCATTTTTTACCATGTGGCTTAAAGATTTCCTTAGGCCCTTTAGCAAGCAGTGAAATAGAAGGTCTGGAAGTGAAATTAAAATAAATGGTCCCCACTTCAGTAAAAAATCAATGAAAAACACCAACCAATCACAATTGGTCCCTGACACGTAAATAATCTGCTTGTCCCTCTGCCCTGTGCGCGTACCCTGACACATGAACGAATCGACCCCCCAATGCTCCTGCAGGACGCCATGGCTGGTAAACTAGCAACTGCTATGCTACATTCACACCTAAAGAAGCAGGAGCAGCAAAAACGACCAGGCTGCTTCATTTTTTATGCTTGTACAAGTTTAGTTCTGATGCGCGGCTGAAGCATCTTTGCTAGGGTGACCAGATTTGGGTTCCTGAAAAGAAGGACACTTTTTTTTCTGGCCGGGGGAGAAGTGTTGACTCTTGGGCCGCTGACTGGACCGGACCTCAGCCGAGAGCCATGAGCCGCCTGTCCTCAGCCGGAGGAGGGGAGCTGGGGACCGATAAGGCAGGTGGGGGGATGCACGGGGACGCAGGTGTCCAGGCTACCGTCACCGGGTCGGGTTCGGTCGCTCCCTCCCCCGCTGGCTCCCTGTTTTGACTACGTGCTGCACTGTAGTCGACCAAAATCCTGGTTGCTGCTCTGGGCTGCGTGGTGGAAAAAGTGGGTCTGATGCGCGTTGGGCGGAGCTACCCTATCCTTTCTTTGCCTGTTACAATGGCAGCTATATTTGCTGTGATCAGTGGGTGAAAAGTAGCTTGAATCTATTTTGAAGTGAAAAAGAACCTGAAAACATGTTCTGTGCAGTCAGTTCATCCAGATTACCATCCTGCCTTCAAATATTATTTCTGTTGGAGCTGCCCAGACCCCCGTACACCTGCGGTGCACTGTCACTAGGAATCCCATTCAACAGCAGCCTCTGGAAGGCATTTTCCATGTACGTAATCCAAAGTGTAGACACCAGGATAATAAAAACAAGCGTTTTTCCAGCAGATTTTGGCTTATTAAGTTAATTTAGGCGTTAATAAACTGTTTCAGAGCTGTGATCATAGCACTCTGCATCATCAGCGCTGCTCCTGCAGCACTAGACGCAGTCTGAAGGGAGAGGCATGGTTGTGTATTTTCAAAAACATAGCTTGCTGAAAGCGTTTTTCCAAGATCTCCTACAGCACCTTTAATCACCTGTGTGGTGAAGTTCTGCAGGACAGAGATGAGTCAGTGGGTGTCCCCTGTCTGTCCTCCAGGTGACAGTCGTCCTCGCTGGTCCAGTGTGGAGGAAAGTGGCTCCACATCAGAAGGACTGAAGCGCAGCAGCTCCTTCACCAAACTCAGGGAGTCGATACGTCGGAGTAGCGAGAAACTGGTGCGCAAACTTAAAGGAGTCGGAGTTGAGGAGATGACCCCGAGGAATGCTGGGTAATTTGACCTGAAATGACTTGTTTACGAGAAAACAAGTTTGTTCGTTTCCTGTCAGGGTGGTTGAATTCTTCTGCCACGTAAATGTCCCATTTCAGCAGCAGTTTTCTTATCTTTGCAGGATGAAGAGAGCGAACTCCCTAAACGTGTTGAATGTTGGAACCAGAGAAAATCTGGATGGAACCCAGGTGATTATTTCACTTATTCAGACAAAAATATTCTATTTTTTATTTTTTTCAGTTACAGATTATATTAAAAATGCAAATACACCCCAGATTTGAGTCGCTTGTAAACTTCTGCTCAAGGAACTTTCACCATCCCTCTTTAAAAAAGTCTTTCACTTTATTACATTTAGAAGGCGTTTATTATTCTAGAGCAGAGATTTTCCATTGTGAGTTTCATGTTCCATGAGAGAGAAGATCCTTTCTCCTTACAAATAATCCCATATTGGTTGAGTCTCTTTTCTAGATGTTATTTTATGAGCTTTGAAATACTTGGTGAGGCCTGTAGTGTCAGAAAATTCTCACCTATTTTGCATACCCAAATGGAAAAACAAATAACCTAGGAGCTGTAAGCCCAAATTACATGTGTGATACATTATTTAAAAACTAAAACCTTCTAGTTTCTGAATATATACGTACATGAAAATTTGGTGAGTAAAACACAGCTCAAGCTGCATCAGTTCAAATAAGACTCAAAGTTGTTTTTTTAATTGTCGAAAATAATAGGTGTTTTTTGAACAGCAGTAATAAAGACATGCTTGCTTGTTGTGGCTGCTTTTCATGTTTACATTTTAACATGCTGGAATATCTGTGTTAATTGTGCTTTGGTGCTCCCTGTGTTCATCAAATGATTGTAGTGGTTAAATTGTGGAGCATCTAAGCTTTCCAACGATGTCTAACATGTCTTTATTGGTAAACATTTTACCAGTGTAATTTTCCTGTATTCTAAATTTTTTGTTGTAAACGCTTTAAAACGGGTCGCCGGCAAGAGAGGCTAATTTATATGGACATTATGTGGTTGCATTGTTTGAAAATGTCCTTTAACCCTTGATGCGCAGCTATTGCTGTTTTCTTCCTTTCCTTCCATTGTTTTGACACACACAAACATGCATTTAAGAGCCCTAACCCTTTTCTCAAGGTTTTAATTCTTCATAATAACCAGTTAAAGATTAAGTCCATTTAATTATCAACACCTGGGTTCTACTTACTTCCCTTAATTAAAAAAATCAGAGTCTTTCCTGTCGTAGATGCAGTAGGCGGCACTCAAAGTGATCTCAGTTTGGAGAATCAGGAAGTATTCCTCCTGGAGGAGTCAGGCTAATGGCTAATGACTGAGAACATGACCCAATTAAGAGAGCAACCTTTAACTGTCTCAGAAACTCTGTGACTTTGTGCTGTTGCTGCAAACTACAGTATGCATTGTCAAAACATGTTTTGCACAAAATAAATCTACTGTTTACACAGTGGGGGAGTCAGTGGGTGTCTGAGTGACAGGCAAATAAAAGCATGCAGTTACTCAGAGCAAAAACATAAAAACTATAAAATTATATATTTTTAAATAGAGATGTACGGCTGATTATAATGATTTAAACATTTATAAAGCATACCTGCACATTATTGCAAATAAAGAGACTGGTAAAAATTCACAGTCATCCAGGTCATAGTCATTCCAAAAAAGTTAAAAAACAATTATAGACAAAGGACATTCTTTTGATGACCAGAATGTTCACATTTTGGACAGAGAGGGCAGGTGTTTTAAAAGGGGTGTGAAAGAAATCATTGATGTTAAGAGAGAGAAAACCTTAAACAGAGGGGGTGGGCTCAGATTTCAGCTCTCAAAAACCTACAGTTGATTCCTTCCTGCTATCATTATCCTCATCGCCATGCAGGGAACCAAGACGCCTCGCCTGGTCAACCAGGCCAACAATGCCCCTAACGACTCCCCCTTTCAGAAGCATAGACCAGTATTGTGTATTTAAGGCTAACAAAGATCTCAACGACTCCCCATTCCTAAGCGGCGGACCTGTTCTTCCCGTTCAATTAGCTTTTTAACGCTTGGAACTCAATGCTAATTCTGACATTTTGAATTGAAAAAGTTTCTTGGATGTGAAGCGAAATGTCTTCAAACTTGGAAAACAAAGTCCAGTGGCTTGTTTTGTTTTTTACTTTTATGAAAAAAAAATATAAAAATACTTTTTACTAAAATAAAATTCATCCAATCATCTAATCCTTACAAAGAAAACTAAAGACATTACCTTATCTTGACTGCATGAGCATTTCTCTCTAAACAACCAGACTGAGATCAGTACAACTGCTGACTTCCTAACGAGGCATCAACATTAGTTCTTTGCATTTAAATCATGTTGTCATGTTAACAGCTGTGTTTTTTGCTCCTCAGTCAACTCAGCTGACCGACAGTCGAGGCTTGAGCTGCAGCACGCAGAGTCTGACCAGAAGAGGCTCACTGGGTGGGACCAGCTAACACAAAAATGACGCACAATTCATTTATATTCAAGAAAAACTGAAGGGATCTTTTTAAAACTTGAAAGAGGTAAAAAAACGCTCTTCTGATTTATCATCGAGAGGAATCCCCACGACGAGTCTACAAAAGAAGAACTGAGAAGGTTGTTCTAAAACAGCCGATAAAGAAGCACATTTGCCGGTTTAGCTTTGACTCATTTAACAGATATTTGTAGTGGGTTTGATGATGAAAACATGAAAATAGATTTTATAGCCACACTTTAGGGTGCTGCAACACTGGACTAAGGCTGAACCAGAACCGGACTGGCCTGCAGGCTCATGGTGTGATGTGGAGCATAGGAGCTACCGATAGATTTTAAAACTTTCCTTTTAAAGACTTAGACTTAGATTTATTTTGTCATTTTGCATACACAAGTGTATACAAAAAGAAATAGTTTAAAACAGCTCTAGAATTTCATTTTTTTGAGGTGCAGCCTAGAAAAAAGAACAAAGGTGCGACATTCAACAAGTTTAATGGCTGAAACAAAGCAACACAAACCCAACTGTGAGGATCATCAACCAGCTTTAAGACACTGGATGCAGCAGACTGCAATTTAAACCATTTATTTAAACCTACCTTATGCTGATTGCATTACTTACTCTAAACAACAGGTGTCTGATAATACGTTCACACCGGATGCACTTTTGGTAGCAAAAAAAAAGCATCTGCTTCTTCATTTTTGATGCTTGTACACATTAAGGTCAGACGCACCTCCAGAGCATCCATGATGCTCCTTAAGTGCGTCCAGTAAAGTCTGCCAGGTGCATCTGCTGCTTCTGTGTTCAATGGCAGAGAGCAGCTTTGCTATATTTGCTGTTATAAGTAGGTAAAAAGTAGTTTTAATATGTTTTTAGGCGAGAAAGTTCACCTCAAAACACCGTCTGTGCAGTCAGTTCATCAAGATGACGATCCTGCCTTGAATTATTATTTTGCTGACGCTCAGATCCCCACATACCGGCGGTGCGCCATCACTGGGAATTCCCAGCAGCAGCTGGGAGGTTTCCTCTACTGTTAGTGTGGTCTGGAAGCAGATGTCACATCCTTCGCTCCGCCCTGCTGCGCTCCAGGTCTCCTGTTCAAAGCAAAGCCTACAGGCTCCGCTGTTATTCCCGTCTTGCTCTGCTCCGACTTCCTCTCATCTCGAGGAGAGCATGTGCTATAATATTATTAAATTCATAGGAGCAAAACGTGGAAATGAACGATGAATTTAATATGACTTATTTAAAAAATCCACATCAGCATCCATATGTGTGCAGTTTCTGCCCAAATTATTTCTTTTTGTTGTGGATTTTTGTAACAGGGATAACAAGGATTATACAGAATAGTTTTTTATGGCCTATGTCTGTTATCATCTAAATCAAAATAAATATTTTGATTTAGATGAGAAATCTGCTTCCTTGTATGTTGAGGTAACAGCAGTTTATATCCATTAATGTAATTAAACTTAACTTTTTGGAAATTTATAAGAATTATGCTCTAATTTGTAGTTACCAATCCATTGTTACTATATTTTATTTTGATAAATCAAATCTTCTCGCCGTTCTTTTTCCTGTTTGGTGTGATTATAATTCCGGATCTTGACCTAGCCGGACTAGAGCAGTTAAATATATCTCTGCTCTGTATTTTGATGTGCGGAAGAGTAGCGGAGGATGTGGAACTGTTCTCATTGATTAACCTGACAGACAAGTATTACAGAGTATGTGGAATCTGGGGGGTAGTGTTTCTAAGGTATGTGGTACAAACTGCAGGCACCAGAATAATAAAACAGATTTTGCCGGCAGGTTTAGACTTTTATAAGTTAATTTAGACGTTATTAAACTGTTTCAGAGTCATGGTAATAGCGATCTGCAGGAGCAGCGCTGTCTGTTTCCCTTCCAGCTCCCAGATCAGCTTCCCTGATTGGTTCTTATCGTGCGTCGAGCAGCAAAAGTAAAATTTTTCCAGCAGCTGCTGCTGGTGAAGCGCATCACATGCCTCAGCTGCTCAGATGAATCAAGACTCGCTGCTCCTGCTGCTCAAAACGCGCTGCATTACCTTTTCATGCGCCTTGATGTGCGTCAACCATTGCCTTTGCATGTAAACCTGCTCCATCTGCTGCTTCAGTCGCGTGCGGTGTGAACGTAGCATACGAATTTACAGACTTTTAATATTGCAAACTTTTATATTCTTAAAGAATCTTTCCACAACAAAATCTTTAAAACGAGTTGAAGTATGTCTTCATTTCTTTTTGTAGTTTTTATTCTGATCTGTAAAAGTCAGTTTTAACAGAAATTACTTAAGATTTTAAACACTACTTAACTTTTAAAAAAGGATCTGATGTCTGATGACTTTTCATTCTTTACACAAACCAGAAAAATCCTAATTATGGAATACGTTTTGTCTAAGGATGTATATATTAAAAAAAAACTATTTATGAAGTAGATTTTTATCAACTTTAAAGCAAACTCTCAGTTATATTTGAAGAAACTTTGATTTTGGGCTTTATACATAAAAAAGTTTCTAAGAATGAAGTTAAAGGAGTGAACTATTGCAGTGATTTCCATATGATGAAAGGTGTTGCTTTTAAAACATGGAGGTTTTTTAAATCGGAAAATCTTTTTTTGTTTCTTTTCTTTATTACAGCTGACATATCATCAGAATATGGATCAATACGCACATCTAGCACATCTATGATGCTAGGCTCACCGTAGAGGTGTTTACAAACTCTACATGTAAAAACATTCCAGAAGAAATCTCAGGATATCGTAAGTTGAAAAACTGATGAGAAATACCGGTAGTTTTTATGTCATGCAAACCTCAGGCTTCACAGAGAGGCTGAGGGTAGAACAACTCTAGACATAAATTAATTTGTTTGGGGCGTAAATCATGAAAACCACTACTTATTATTAGTAAACAGGGAGACTCACTGAGTCTTTGGACAATTTGTAGCTGATGAAGGTGGAATTTCCTCTGGACCTGATAGGAACATTCCTCTAAGATCACTGGATTTTATTTTACCACTAATGTCTTTGGCAGAATTTGTTGTTTTTTTGTTGTTGAAGAAACACTACAGCATTTTAATTAATGTAGCTCTGCAGTTCTCCATAGAGGTGAAGAGGTAGAGCAGAGGTTTGATATATGCAGAGGTTACTAGTCTTACATGCATTTATCTGTGATTAAATTCCCAACCTTTGGGTTCATCTCTGCTTCGTCTCTTTCTGGATAATGCAGAAAAAATTATAAAAATTGCCTCCTCAGTTGAGTTATTTCTAGCAGTCACAGTCTCACATTCTTATTATGCAAACTGAAGTGTTTACATTTAAAAACTTAGATTGAAAACTCCAAAGAAAAGCCAGATGTTCATCCTGATGAACGGTTCCAATCAGAGAAGCCGACAGATACCGGGGTCGTAGGTCGATTCTCAGTTTTAGCTTTGTGAAGGTTACTTGAAGTTTATAGGTCAAACCAGCACTGAAAAGTTTCTGCAGCCTGGATAGAATCACACACTACTCATTCTCCCCTGGTCAGATCTTTCCTATCGGTACGTTTGCTGTGTATTTAGGGGAGTTGAAGTCATACTGTTAGGAACAATTAATAAACACACATGTAGGATTAAAACTGAAGATGTTTATTACGGTAAAGAAGAATGTTTGTTTTATATCTGTTTTTTGTTGTCATGGGTTATCAGTGGATTAAATATAATTTAACTGACAGATGTGTTTTGAATTTATTTAAAAGCATTTGTATCATGTAAAGTAGAATCCTGATGTTTTATAATGAGTGATCTACAGTCATCAGATTTGATCAGAAGCACAGGATTACACTAGAGTGGAGCCGCCACCTCATCTAAAGGAGTCAAAGTTTTCAGGATGCGTAACAAAAAGCTTCACAGTGGAGGTTTCCAGGCACACACCTTTGGAAAGTGACCGGAACTGGTTTGGAGATACCGTGAAACACCAGAGGAAAGATCTGGGGACTGTTTCTAGGATAAGTCTGGGTTCAACTTTTAATTTTCACATTTTTTCTCTTTAAAATAATCTTTATTCTGCATGTCCCTGCTACTCCCCCCTCCTCCACCTGCTGCTGTAAGTTATTGGACTCAAGGAATTTTTTTTTTAAGTTTTCTGCTTGGAAATATTTATTAAAGTGATAACACAATGACCCTGATGCTACAGGAGCATGGTACCGTCTATAACCCTTTATAGGCCACTCAGTGAAATCCTATGAAAATCCACATTTCAAGCCAATAGTGTTATTGGAATCCAGGACAAGACCTTATTAGCTTTGCAACATTTTGATAGCAAAAATGAATGTCAATGTAATAACAAGAAACGCCAACTTGCCCAAATATATTAAGAAAATAATAAGTGCTTCTATAGGGAATTCATGACAAACAATCTGATAGTGAAAGAAACACTTTTTTTGGTACAACATAACCTTAGAGGCTTTAATGCTGATACTGCCACGTTTTTAGTTTATAAACCTAAATATAATTNACAAGACCTTATTAGCTTTGCAACATTTTGATAGCAAAAATGAATGTCAATGTAATAACAAGAAACGCCAACTTGCCCAAATATATTAAGAAAATAATAAGTGCTTCTATAGGGAATTCATGACAATCTGATAGTGAAAGAAACACTTTTTTTGGTACAACATAACCTTAGAGGCTTTAATGCTGATACTGCCACGTTTTTAGTTTATAAACCTAAATATAATTGTTAACTTTACCTTTTAACTTTTCAATGTGCTTTTTTCCTTTTTTTTTTCCTTTTTACTTATCTTTTCTTCCTCTTTTCCTTGACTTTTTAACTTTTTACCTTTTTTCTTGACTGGTTTACTTTTTTTCAACTTAATTTATAGTAGGTAATATATCATTCAAAGGCTCATTTAATTGATCAAAGGCCAAAATAAGATGCACAGCCATGCAGCAGCATCTTTGCTGAATGGATGGATATAGATGTTGTGCTTCTAGACGTCACTGAGAGACGGAGGGGACTCCATTTGTAAGTAAACAGAAATGGAAACTTGACCTATAAAGGGTTAAGGCCAAATGGTTTTGTGACCGTTGGTAACGGGTTAGTTAACATGTCTATTAACCCACCTTTCTCCTGTTGGCAGTGTTCAAATGTAAGAAAAAATGAAGAAAATACAGTAAACAGTTTTCTCTGGTTCTTTCTTCACCTTTAAACTGTGGAAAAACTACACTAAATCCCCAGTTAAAAAAATAAAAACACTTGGAGGTTCACTCACCATTTTCATTCACAACTGAAGTAGTTTGGATCTAAACTAGGCCTGCTGAGAACTCAGGCTGCTAAATGTACCAACTGAACAAATCAACTTGTGGCAGCTCTCCCACCTTTGTCCATTTTTAAAACCAACGTACCAGTAGGTGGCGCTGATAGAAGATATTCCTAGAATTATGGCAAGTTTTATTTTAGTGCCATTCTGGTAAGGAGGGTTAAAGGGGACAAAATTGGACACATCATAAATGCGACTGTACCATGAAATAAAACATAATTAAATGTAGAATTTATATAACATCATTAAATTATTTGATATGCTAATTATTTAGGAAAAGGTAAAATAAATAAGTTACCATGAAATAAGTATACCTTTAAAACCATTACACTGTTTAAAGTAATTTCTTAATTTAATTTTGTTTCTGTATACTTTCAATTATTCCATTCAAGTAATTTCTGCACAAACTAGGAAATCATCTCGTCTGCAGCCAATCAGAGGCCAGGGCCTCTTTAAGAACCACTCTGCTTTCTCAGTGTTTGACTGGTCAAGCCGACATATAAAATAACTGCACACATCTGCCATGCAGATAGAATAGTGTCATAAAAGTATTAATTTAATGATTCACTTATTTTTTTTTTTATTGAATGATACATTTATTTCATGGCATATTTATGTAATTAATTTGTTCTCTTTGACCCTCCAAATATCTGCTCATAAACCAATGAGATCTTATTAGAATAATTTAGGTTTAATTGAAAAATATGAAATATAATACTCTTGTTAAGAGGCTGGAATGTTTATTGGTTATAAAATACCTTCTACAGCCTAGAACTTTTATTTCTTTAGTATAACATCAAAGTTTGAAAGAATGTTTAACTGGAAAATATTTCAGTGAAAGATTTCTCACTAAATTACGCCCAATTATGTTAATGTTCAATATGTAAATAGTTTGGTTTATTTTTATAAGATTCTTCATTATAAATCTGTATTCCTAAATACAGCATGTGTTCACCACTATGATTGTGAAGAAGTGATAGTCTGCATTATGCTCTAACTTTTTATACATTAATAAAATGCATAATATGACTGTTGGAAGTTGAACAAGTTAGCTTCCAGCTGTTACTGTATCTCAGCCTCCATTTCTCACTGGCTGTTGGGAACAGGTGTGATTTAGGTCTGTGATCAGTTCACATCTACCTGACTGGATCCAGATCCAAACTGTTTGACAGCGACTTGGGTTGGATCTGGATTGTCCCTGCTCACACTGTAAAGCAACCACATCTGGAGAATAAAGGAGACTTTTTGGCAGCTGTGCAGTAAACAGCCTGCAGACTTCATGGTTTTTCAAACAAATCTAAACCTTGATGCTTAACATCTTTTACAACTATTTCAAAAGTGAAAGCATTGTTTTTTTTTTTTTTTTTATTCTTGATCTAATCTAAATCTCCTTGTGTGTCTAATTCGACCATAGTAGCTCTAAAACATCTTGAAAGCACCACATCTGTTTTTGTGTTCCTGAAACATATTTTGCACCTTTAAATGTTTAGTGGAGGATGTTCTTTTTCTGTGTGGATCATCAAAATAACTGATCCTCCTAATTTTCAATCATTATAAAGCCTTCCTACGTGCTTGTCCCCATTTCCACTTACCAAGGGCGAGTCTGACAAAGTGGAAAAATTGCAAATCTTCTTTTGGAAAGTCAGCTTGTGTGAGCGACGCAAACGGCAACTTTTAATCAGAGCGTGCACGAAGAGAAATGTGCTCATGCACGCTCTCTCACACGTTAATAGGCGTTCCCTTTTGGCAGCAGGTACAGGCCTGTGCATGTGCACTTTTTAAAAAAAAAAGCTCTTTTCAAAAAAATTGCCAAAATCCTCCACAATACTTTAAAGGTTTTTAAAGTAGCAGTTTATATTTGCATTACTATGACATGAAGTAAATAAAAACAAACGGTTTGGTAGAACCATTTATAGAAAAAAAAGAAATGTGTAGAAAGTGTCTATTTACAGTCAGAACAAAAAACCTGCAGTCGTTTCAGTCTGTATGACAGACACATTATGTGGCTGATTTATAAACATCACTCAGTTTGTATTATTTCTGAAAAAACAACAAAACTGATGACACAAATTGTTGGTTCTGGTCCATGGGACGATCTTGAATCAGGTCTCTGGATCCAGTTTTGTTGACAAACAGCAAAACCTGCTGTTTTTTAATATAGAAATATATCTGAGCCAATCAAGTATTAAAAAAAATATTTTCTTGCCATTTAATACTTTTAAACAGCAGCTGCTATCTGAAGGCATCAAGCAGCAAAGAAAACGAGCTCCATGCATGTTGGTCACTGCAAATGTTTTTACCAGGTTTAGAAACATCAGCTGTTTTTTCACCCTATTCTGTTACATATAGAAGAAAATTTAAAGACTGATAAAGACAAGAACTGGTGTGAGAAGAGAAATCTGATTAAATAAGGTCCTCCTTTTGTTCAACTGTAAACTGGCGGTGAAAAGAGCTTCAGGTCTGATGAGCCATCTGGGAGATTTTCTGCAACATTTCCTCTGATTCCAGCTGCTCCAGAGTCAACAGAGAGAGACCCAGCTGGTCCTCCTGGAAGCAGAGAGGTTTTCAAAGCTGTAACTACACTATTGTTATATTTACATTTGCATAATAAAGTAATTATCATGTTGCAGCTGAAATAGTTGAAAACATTTCCTTAGTTTAGAGATTTTATACTGCGTTACCTGTCTGAAAGGCTGAGCCATCTGACGGAGGAAGTGCTTGGAGAGCTGGACGGCCTCGTCCACCGTGAGGTTCAGGCTCCCATCGTTGATGTGCTCCTGAATCCACCGAGGAAGCTTCCCACGTTTGTCTGCTCGTGCGTATCGCTGCAGGGAGGAAGTTGGTAAAAAAACATGCAGGGATTTTTCTCCGAAAGCCTTTTATCTTTGCTCTTTCACAGGTTCCAACGCTCACCTTGTCTGCGAAGATCATGAGGCCGTAGTCCGTCTTGCCTCTGATGGCTCTGCCCACGCACTGAGCTGCATGCCGCATGGCGTCAAACGTCAGGAAGTCGTTCTCTCTGATCTGAAACTGATCTCGCAGATACTCCAGACGAGCCTGAATAAAAGATGGCAGATAGGAAACTTTAGATGACCCCTAAAAGTGGCGGCTGTTGCTGCACATCAATATGAGAAGGCCTGAAAAGTTTCATATTATATTCCTTCATTGTTCCACACACCCTTAAAATTGTTGAAGCTTAAATTTTCCCAGGAGTAAACGTCTAACCCTGCAATGCTCAGAAATATAAGAGGGGCAATTACAAACTCCACAGTTTTAGATGGATCAATGGATTTTAATGGCGGCTGGTTTACAGGATTCTGCTGAACTTGATCATCTAAATCAGGCGTGTTAAAGCAGGGAAACCACGACTGTAGAACCCGGATGGCATGATGTAATAATTAGAAAATTATTCTTATACCCCATTTACACTACCCTTGAAAAACCGTGCCGAGACCGGTCCGAGCTCAATAACTGAGATATCTTATCGTGTGTAAATGGAAAGCAAACTGAACCGAACCGAGCTAGACACAACCGGACCGCGCTAACTGCAGACCAGTTCCAGAGGTGGGCTCGGCTCCGTTTTTCCCTAGGTCGGTTCTCTGATAACAAGAGCGCATGAGCAGAACGCCTCATCTCCGCCTGGCTGCATATCGCGATTCACACTCCATTCCAGTAGGTGATGCCCCTCCGGAGATTGCTTGCCAACCAACACAAAACAGAAGAAGAACAACTATAAACAACAATCGAAATCTTCTCCACGCAACATTTTAATAATGGTTGCCGTCTTCACCTGACCCTCCGCAAACACCGAAGTACAGCAATAATAATCAATCATAACTTTCTGCATATGACGGGCGCCGCCATTTTAATTTGCTTGATTCCCTCCTTCGTCTTCTTCTTCTTGTGTTTTATGGCGGTTGGCAAACAACTTTAGGTGCATTACCGCCAACTGCTTGATTTCCTCCTTCAATACTGGC
>NW_015151459.1:254087-257712 GCF_000732505.1 Cyprinodon variegatus | reverse complement strand
GTTTCTTTTAAATGTTAAAAGTCTAATTTCTTCAATTATAGCCCCATTTACACTACCTCTGAAAACTGACCCGTGCAGAGTTCAGACCGAGCTTGGATCAGTTAACCGTGCAGATTTCACAGTTCCTTAAGACTGTGTAAACATCACTCTAGCACGGTTCCTCTCCTCCTAGTGGTGATCTGCGGTACTACTGCTCTCTAGGGGTAAACAATCAAATCAACATGTCGGTGCTCGTAACATTCAGGAAGTTTGGTTATAATTGTGATATTTCGTCGTTTGTGGACAGTCAGGGGAAAAAGGCAGCCTTTGGTGAAATTACATGACAGAGTCGGCTTTTGGGAAGTGGATACGACAAATGATAGTCTAATCAGGGGTTCATTAAGGTTCATCACACTGCCAAGCAGAATCATCACTGGAAATCATGTGGAAGCTAGTATTTTTATGAATGTCTGAAGTTTCCTGATTACAGAGGCTGACTGTAAGGAGATGACGCGGTCTGCTCATGTGCGCTTTGTTATCCGAGAACCGAGCCAGAACTGAACCGTGCCGAGCCCCATTGATGAACTAGTACCGGTTTAGTCTGGTTCGGTTGTGTCTGGGGCGGTCCAGTTCAGTTCTGCTTGCCATTTACACTCAGTTATCTCAGAACGGTTTCAAAAAGGTTGTGTAAATGGGACTTATGACTACATTTCCTATCCATCCCTCCAGGGTTTTTGCAGGAAGGCCTGCTGCCCAGCTCCAGCTGTCACAGTACAGCCAGGCTACACCATAATCATGCCACCAGTCAGTCACTGGGTCACAATACGGTGGCCGACTGGTGCAAATGTTCAGTAAATGACCAAACAAGCTGCAGAACATGTATGATGCCAACTCTAAAAAGCTGCAGACACTAAAAGTGGAAGCAAACAATCAAAACGACACGTTTTTCCAGTGCTGGTTGCACTAGTTCACCACAGTTCTACAGAGAACCAATGGATTTACAGCGAGTGGCGTTAACCTAACGAGCACGCCTTTGTTCTACAGGAAGAAGCCACCTGGAAAGTTGGCAAAGCTAAATCTGGAACCCAATTGTTCTGATTATCATTTAGCATGGTGGGATTAAGTTATCATTGGACTCGTTTCGATGTGATAGCGCTATAGAGGGAGCTTAAATAAAGGTATGCAGAGAGGATTCTTACCTTCAGGATGCGGCTCTGAGTGTAAACATATGGGACTCCAAACATGATGACCGCTCGGCCGAAGTGGTGCACTGGATGAAGAAAATAAACACCCCATTATTCCTCCTTTGTTTCCACATCTCCTTAGCAGGGTTTCCATTAATCAGAGACATTCACCAAAATCGATCCCTTCTGACACCTTTCCTCTGGCCACGGAGAGGAGGATGGCTCCTCTGCCGTTCTCACACGCCTGAAAAAAACAAACAAAAAGGAAACAGGATTTTCACTAATATTGAAATCTCATTTTTAAAAACAGCCGTAAAATAAATAAAACTGTTCCTAGAAGTTCTCCGACCTCCTGGTACTTCTCCAGAGCCATGCTGGTCTCTGCTGCATCTTGTGTTTCGATGAAGATCAGCTTGTTCCTCTGGATGTTCTCCAGGATTCCCTGCAAACACGAAACAGAAGAACGTTTCATTTTAAAGTCGGCTGCAGCAGTAAAACTGTTTTTGGCAAAACAAACACGTCTCCTCACCCACCTGCTCATACCAAGCTGCCACTATGTTCTCCATGTAGACGTAGCTGGTGAAAAACGCCACGATCCCGTCCGGAACGATGGCAGACATTTCCAGGAGAAGGTTACCGTAGTTACGGATCACAGCTGGAAGGCAACAAAGACTTTTTGTTTTAGATGATGGGAGCTAGAAACAAAGTCAAATCATTTTCTAAAACATTTAAGCTTACCGAAATCCTCCCTGGTCTCAAACTTTGAGCTCAGAGCCACCTGGTCGTTCCCCCTGCCGACAATCTGTGGATGAACAGATGCTTTTAATTATAAAACAAGAGATTAAACAGAGACTGAGACTAAAGTGAAGAGTGCTGCTGTGGAGGGGGGGTGTCAGGTACAAACCAGAGGGCAGAGGCAGGTCCGTGCCAGCGTCATGGTGAAAGACGCCATGGTAACAGGCCGAAAGTCGAGGATGCGGGGGTAGATGTCCAACGGAGAGAGGGTCTGATATGAGAATAAAAGCAACACGCTGTAATCGTTTGCATATCGAGCTGAAATTTTCTTTGAGGTTAATGTTTCTTCACAGCAGGAAAAAAAAAATGAGAAAAAGAATACTGCAGGATCAGCTGCTATGAAGAACACAGGGAAGAGGAAAGGAGTAGCAACACTTCTGTTTTTTTATTTTTTCTGTTAAATGTGAGCTCCATATTTATTTGTATTTGTATTTTGCTTAATTTTAACTTAATTTAACTTAATACTTTTTTGCCCTGTAAGCTGCTGGTAACCTTAATTTCCAGAGGGAGTCTTCCCAAGGGATCAATAAAGTTCTGTCTAAGTCTAAGTCTAAGTTCCTGCTGATGCAGTTTTACCCTCAGAGGGATCAAATCTGGATCTCCCTACAAACATTTGGACTTAAACGATTAAAACCTTAAGTTTTAAGCTGATGTTGGGAATCTTGCTTTCTTTAAACAGACTAATATTTGGTTTCTTCCATAGAATTATTACATTTTTTTCTGTATTGTTGCTTCTCGTCTCTTTTAAACTAAGCGGACATTTTTAGATGGATTTCTATTTTCTTGGGTTCTTTGGGTTCATTTAGAGCTAAGAGTCAAACACTAACCCGTCCTTTTATCAAGATATCAATTCTTGGCTTGTTGCCCTCATAATATTTTTCATATGTGCCATAAAGCTGCCAGCTGCATCCTTTGATCAAAGGACATCATTACTCTCTGTGCAGAATCAGGGAGGAAAACCTTCTTTTACCGTTTATTGAATTCTGTTGATTCTTTTAAAAAGCAACTGAAGACGCTGCTATTCTAGCAGGCTTTTAATTAGACGTGTGGTTTTTATGGTTTTGTATGTTTCCATTTGTTTTTAAAATGTTGATATACATTGTATTCTACATTGTTTTATTGTATTACATTTTTACTGTGAAGCACTTTGTGTTTTTTATCTGTAAAAAGTAAATTTTACTTACTCTGCAACTTCAGTCTAGAATCACTTCAAAACTGGAATAAAAATCTGACTTAATTCCTTTGGCTTTTATCCTTAGTTTAATCCTTAAAATATTTATTTGTATTCTAAAAAGCACCAGCACTGTTATGTATGTAACCTTTGACTTTATGCAACGCTGAATTAGTTCTCTCTTTAAAATGAGGATTTATATTTATTTATTTTATCATGAGATCCATGTTGTACATATTTGGGGAAAAAAGGGACTTAAGTCTTTATTTATTAAAAGGAGCAAAGAGTGAGCCGTACCCCTGATGTGATGATGACTGACTGAAACCTCTGAAAGACTGGTTTGATGGCTATAGACGGGTCCATGCAGCTGAAGAGGAAAACAGAGAGAAAACAGTTCAGCCACATCATCAGGTTTGGTCACAGGCTAAATGACAGAAAGGTTTCCCACATCATCACCCCTACACCTCTGTGCTTCGCTGTTATTTCAAGTGTTTGT
>NW_015151459.1:251008-253047 GCF_000732505.1 Cyprinodon variegatus | reverse complement strand
CCTCCAGCAGAAATATAATAATACAGAAAATATATTTAAACAAATGTTCTCTAACTTCAGTGACTATAAACTACTGAGAGAATAGGTCTTACTGCTCAGGTTAAATATTCAGACACTCTCAAACTGGTTCTAAATCAGCATTTAATTTAACTTTAGGCTGCATATCGCAGCCCTTTTTAGACATTTTGGGGGAAATATTAACAGGATGTTTAGTACTGATGTTAACCCTGTTAAATTCACACCTGTGGATTCCAGAGCTGCAAAACTCCAACAGTTTATGTACTGTGTTTTATTAACGAAACCTCGCTTTAGCTTTCAGTCTTAAAAGGAATAAAAGTAGCAATTCTGGTTCTTTTTAATGAATAAATCTGTGCCAGTTTGTTTTGTGCATTGGAGACTCGGTTTAGCATGTTTTAACCTGCAGATGGGGATTTTTTTTATATTAGCCTTCAAGGCACCAATAGATGATTTTTTTCTAAACCCAAACATACATTTTCATTTTTACTCACCTAAAGTGCAGCACAGGGTTGGCAATGGTTGGGGTTCTGTCCTCAAAAGGCTCAATGATGATTGTAAAACCTTTTCAAAGACAAAAAGGTGTTTAAACAGAGACTTTTCAAACTAAACCACACCTCCATAGCTCATCTGATTCATTCAAGATTAGGTTTAACAAAGGAGTAAGATCTGGGCTGGAATGTTTTGGTACCTTGGCTGTAGGTGCTGACAAGAGTTGCAAAGTTAGAGATGAGCGTAACGGCGGAGAAGTCTGCGATGTCTGCGATCTCCAGAGTCCGCAGCAGGGACTGCAGCCTCTCTGCACAGAACCTGGAGGCACAGTCAGCATCAAAAACCATTAAAGTAAAGAGCGACGACAAACACAGCAAGAAAAAAAAAGGTGAATTATTCAAGAGGAGGCTGCTTAGTTTGGACGTGCAGCTGCACAGGAGGCACTGGTTGAGGAATTTCACAGAGCTGGACCAGACGTGGGTGAAGCAGCACAGTGCTGTAGCCAACAATACCTCAATAGATCTTTACCAAAGCCCCCGTCACGCCGTGACGATTTATACCAGCGTATGCCTGACGTACGAAAAATCTGGCAAAAACGCTGGCATACGTTGGATAAGTTATGGGTACATTTTGTATAAGTTATGAGCACACTGAAACAAACAGAAACACGTCGACATACGGTGAGTACGTATGCCAGCCTGTGCTCACATGTGAGCCATAAGTTACTGGTAAGTTATTCGATCGTTGACATACGTTAAGAGTAAGTTACTCATAAGTCGTGCCGTCTAGCTTATCCAAAACCTACCAGTAACAGATGCGTAACTTATCTCTCTTAACGCATATCAACGTATTTGAGGCATTCCTGACGACCGCTGGATGTGTTTCTAACTTACAGCTACTGTATAATGGCATCGGTATAAAACCATCGGTACTCCTCCAGATTTCATCCCCATCATAGGCTGAGTGAGAAGGTAAGAGTGTGACGATCCTCCCTGAGTTCACGCCCACGGCCAACAAATTTCCTAGCAGACATGATGCTGAATCTGCTGCGACTGCAAACCTTCTTTTTCTTTATTCCTTTTTTTTTGGCAGGTGGCAAACAGTAGCTAGGTTAATACCGCAATCAAACAAATGTTTTTATGCAAGCCGGGCGCCTCTAGGCACATTGCTGCCGCCTTTGAGGACACTGACTTGTGACCTTTCATGGCATAACACTGCCGTGCTTTATACATAAGTTAGGCTGCAGTTGGACATAATTGTGGACTCGTTATGAATACTCTATGTATTTCAAATCAATTCAGTTTATAAAGCGCCAATTCACAACATATTTCATCTCCAGGCACTTTCCAGTTCACCAGATCATCCAGTCAGATTGATTCAAAGTTTTCTATCTAAGGAAAACCAGTTGATTGCATCGACTCATTGAATCAAAGGTAATCCCTCACATTAAAGGAATAGTACACCCAAAACATGATTAGCCTTCATTTTCTACTCACCCCCATGCTGAACAACACTCTGGAGTACTTTTTTGA
>NW_015151459.1:249190-250328 GCF_000732505.1 Cyprinodon variegatus | reverse complement strand
TCAAAAAAGTACTCCAGAGTGTTGTTCAGCATGGGGGTGAGTAGAAAATGAAGGCTAATCATGTTTTGGATGTACTATTCCTTTAAAGGCTGCTTTATACTTCGAAACCAGGTCATCTGTGTGTGTCGCAGTGAACTCAGGGATGCCCCCACCCCTCCCACAGACACTCTAGTGTACCTCTCTAAAATTGTAGGTGACCACAGAAAGTGCCGAAGACAGGAGGCCTCTGATTGGTCAAATCTGCATCCGCTCTATGCGTATTTCCTGTTTGGTTCCTTACCGGCTTGTTTTGTTTGTATGACCGCCATTGTGGAAAACAACTTATGAAGTTGGACCAGCTAGAAGAGCGAGGTGCGTGAGAACGCTGGGACTCTTTTTACATTACTCTTTTTTCCCCCCTCATGTCCCTCTATTGTCACACAAACTCGCCCACACTTCCTCACCTCATCCATATCTAGACCTACAGCTAGTTCGAGATTATCCCTCTTGTGTTGTGGCGTGGAATAACATAGCGTAGACCACGCTTTAATATTGGGCATAAATCAAAAGTATCTGTGACATGCTCACTGCAACACACTGCTGTGGGAGGATAACCAGCCCTTAAGCATGCTTGTAGCGAAAGTGGAGAGGAAAAACTCCCTTTTAACAGGAAGAAACCTCCATCAGAACCAGGCTCAGTGTGAGCAGCATCTGCCGAGGCTGACTGGGGTTCAAGGAGACAGAAGCAGAGATGTAAAAGGGAACTGTATACAACCAAACTTGAAAAAATACATAGAAATTTCAGCGTATGCCAGCGTTTTAGAAGATTCTGGGACGTCAGGCAAACGCTGGATAAATCGGCAAGGTGTGACAGGGCCCTAAAGTACAAGTACAAAGTGGTCACCCAGGCAAGTACTTCAGCTGGAGTAATAAAGCTCTCAGTGCTTTAGACAAACCATTTCATCTGATTTAATTCGTGAAAATGATCCAAATATACAGATAGATATGAGATCAGGTTCTGGTTCTTAGGATTAAAGGGATAGTTCGGTATTTTTGACATGAATCTGTATGGCATCTCCATCACCAGTGGCATGCAATCACACTGACTTACCCCTGGCAGCATCCTGTGAGCAGAGTTATCGTCCAGTTTTGGTCAAGC
>NW_015151459.1:245820-247412 GCF_000732505.1 Cyprinodon variegatus | reverse complement strand
AACATAGTTATGTATAATATATTACATTTCTGACTGTATATCCCTGTAATTATTACACACTGTAGCTTTAATTGTTCATTTTTTCAGTTTACACTGCAGCTACTAGTTCATACCAGTAGGTGGCAGAGTTGGACTGTTAGGAGGGATTTTTTTCTCAAATTAAAAATTGACATTCTTGTATCTTTAAGGACTGAAGAAAAAAGAAAAAGATTATACATAATAAATTACCAACAATAAATGTTATATGGACTCTAAAACAAAACATCCAACCAAGAGCAACAATTAAACCAAAAGGGAACAATACAGATTTTACATTTTAAGAACCTTTTTCTCCAGATCTGCTCCATCCAGAACCCTCATCAGTGGAATAATTTTAGCCTTAGCAGATTAAGTTATGTAAACAATCTCCTATCAACTCTGATGATTAATCTCTCAATCCAAATATAGCAAGCAAATTAATTGATTAGTAAAAATAAATATATTGTCTAATGTTCTGCATAACAGAATACATACTTGGATTTAGTTTGTTTTTGCCATTTGAAATTATTTTTAAATATGCAACATGTTTCCTTTCATTTTTAAAATGCTTGTTTATTGAGGCATGTTATCTATTTATAGCTTCTCTTTTTAAATCTGAATCTCCATTTCTGAATGCAACCGATTTGCAAAAGAAAGTTGCAGCTAAAGAGTCATCTTTCTGCCCCTACATGAGGAGGGCAGGAGGTCTATTTGAGTTATTAGTAGGAAAGACATCTGCATTTATAAAAGCACCGCTAAAAAGAAGAGAGAAAACATAAAACTGAAAGACAGTTGCACGTTTTAAGCACCTTGCAGGATCTCGTCAGGTAAAACTGGGTTTGCCAGATAGATGTCGGTCTCCCTGGCAACATTGGCTTCCTTCAGACCCTCCACCAATCGTCTGTACTCCTCCCTCAGCTTGGCAGCATCTGTCTCCTTAATCCTGCAGTGACAGAGAAAGCTCCAGTTAGGTTTGCAGATTTGCAGATACACAAAGGGGAACCAAAGTCAAACTGTTGAGCAACCGTCTCCTGCCTAAATACAAGTAGGATATTTTTATTTTGTTACTGCAGTTTCCTCACTAACTTTATTACTTTCTGTTAGTTCTCACTAACTTTATTTTTCTGTTTTAATCAGTGCTTTCAGCTGCATGAATCAGCTGCAACCTGGGTGACACTATGGGTGACTGAGACAGAGGATTATTTAATACAATGCTTTCATCAATTTCAATAAATTCTGCAGAATTTTAGTCAACATACGGATTAAATGTTGGAATAATTAACTTTTGGTTTGAACTGGTTGCAGCTGTTGACACTGAACAACAGTTTAGCTCTCTACCTTTGACCACACATATTTAAATATTTTTTTCATGTCATCTGCTGAAAGCTGAGGGATGCATCTCATTATTGATCTCAAAAGAAATCAATTTTCATATTTCCTTTCATTTCTGCCTGGTATTCTTCTTACATTTTTGCAGATTTTGTGTAAAGGATAGGGCTGGGTATTGTTCAAAAATTTTTGGTTCCGGTACCAATACTGATACCTTCACTTCGATACCGGTTCCTGAACGATAC
>NW_015151459.1:231913-244821 GCF_000732505.1 Cyprinodon variegatus | reverse complement strand
AAGCATTTCGGTCGGTACCATAAAAGAACCGAAGTTCGGTACCCAGCCCTAGTAAAGGATGCACTAAGCCTTCGCCCAGAGGCTGGAGTCTATTTCTCCTCCACCAGTGAGTCAAACATGCATTGCAATGGATAACTCCTATTTAATCAGACATCAGGCAAATGTTCGGGACTGAAGATATGATGAAAAAACAGGGATGAACCTGTGAAAACTTCATTTTCTGTT
The DNA here is from genome assembly GCF_000732505.1 of Cyprinodon variegatus. Taxonomy (NCBI): domain Eukaryota; kingdom Metazoa; phylum Chordata; class Actinopteri; order Cyprinodontiformes; family Cyprinodontidae; genus Cyprinodon; species Cyprinodon variegatus. The sequence goes on along the minus strand of NW_015151459.1, from coordinate 244,596 downwards.
GGATTAACAACAAATATCACTAACTGAAAACATGATGAACAATCTGTGTTTTAGTCCATGAAATAGAAAAAATGAGCTTTAAGACCTTGGTAACGGTACCAGCCTTAAAAAGCCTGATTGCTGGATCTCTAATGATGTTATTTTAATAATTATAATAAACTCTAACATTAAATGATGCTTTCTGTTTTTAAAGTCATCGAGTTCCCTTGTTTAATAAGAATCTGAGCTACAATTATTCAGCGAGGAAGAGGGCCTCTTGCTTACTTGTGTATGGTGTTTTGGAGCGTGTCCACGTTGTTCTGGCAGCGGTCCAGCGTTCGCCGAGTAATGTTGACGCTCATGGAGTCGATGCACACGTTGTCTGAGGAACAGGAAGTGAAAATAGTGTGCATTTACTGCTCAGCTCTATTTATTTATTCTCTTAACTTTATCTTCTAGCTCCTCACCGATATTATGAGCCTCATCAAAAACCACCACTGATTTCTTGGCCAGCTCCTTGGACACTAGGTCAGCTATCTTAGGGTCCAGCAGGTAGTGGTAGCTGTATACCACGATGTTGGCATGAAGAATCTGAAAACAGATGAAGCATTGCCAAAAATTAAATAAATATTTCTATTTTTTATCTTACTTGTTACTAGATAAATACAACTGAGACCATTCCTAATTCGGTACAGAGTAATCACACATCATTCTTCTTTAATGCTTTTTACAGACCAGAACAGACACAAGTTGGTTTTTTGGTGCGTTTTCCCTCATAGGTTTAAATTTATTCATACAGGCTCAAAACCTTCAAAGAATAAAAGCCTCAGAGAAAACTGTTATGATGAATTAAAATGTGATGTTCATAGAGCTGGGAAATAAATCAGCATCAGTTTATAGCATGACAGACAACTGACCAACATCGATACAAAAAAAAAATATGAAACCATATTAAGTTATTTATTAATTCTACTGAATTCCGATCCAGAACCAAATGTTGTTCAATTATACATTTAGCCTCTTAACCTCTCACAGCCAAACTCAGGTAAGTTGGCATCTTTATGTAGAGTCACATTTTAAAACTGGGCTTTGTTCTACCTGGTCTTTATTTAAAAATAGGTAAAAATATATATATTAATCAATTCTTATTGAAACTGATATGAAAGGCTTCTATTGTGATATATTTTTAAAGCTATATTGTAACTCTAAAGTCCCTTCTAAGCAATAGTTTAATGAACAATGTTGTAGAAATCTACATATTAAAATTCCTTGTGATTCTAAATAATATAAAACCTAAATTCAAACCAAATTTATTTGAACGAATCAAATTAACAAACTCTATACATGGATAGAAGGAATGTAAAGCTCCCATTTTACCTTTAAACAATATAATTATTGATTTGTCTGGATGACATGATGTTTACTGATATCCTAAGTTTGTCCCAATAAGCTATCAATATGATGGTATTCTGTATAGCAATGTAACACAGTTGCTGTAATGTTTACATGCCCTCAAAGCACGGCCACAGCCTCAAATTATGAATCGGTGAATGCAGGAAAATATCTGCCAATAAAAATACTAAATTTCCTTCTTTCATCTGCGCAATATTGCAAAAATTTGAAATCTCCTGTCCAGGGGTGCTGCTGAGAAACTAGTCCATGCATTTGTTACTTCAAGGCTGGACTATTGTAATTCTTTACTATCAGGAAGTCCACAAACTGTAGTTAAAAGCCTTCAGCTGATCCAAAATGCTGCAGCCAGAGTTCTGATGAAAACTTAAAAGAGAGATCACATCTCTCCTATCCTTGCTTCTCTTCGTTGGCCTACTGTTAAATCCAGAATAGAATTTAAAATCCTCCTTCTCACATATAAAGCCTTAAATGGCCAAGCTCCATCTTATATCAGAGATCTGATTGTTCCTTATGTTCCTAACAGAGCACTACGCTCTCAATCTTCAGGTTTACTAGTGGTGGAATTTCTAAAAGTAGAATGGGAGGCAGATCTTTTAGTTATCAGGCTCCTCTCCTGTGGAACCAACTACCAGTTTTAGTCCGTGAGGCAGACACCCTGTCTACTTTTAAGGCTAGGCTTAAAACTTTCCTTTTTGATAAAGCTTATAGTTAGAGTGGCTCAGGTTATCCTGAGCTATCTCTATAGTTATGCTGCTATAGGCTTAGACTGCTGGAGGACATAGGGACCCCTATTTCATCATTCTATCTCTATTTTCCAATCTGCAGAATCTGTTAGTTCAATCTCTAACGTTCTGCTCTCTCTGCCTTTTCTCATAGTAGCTTCATCTGGTCTGTTCCTGTTTGTCTGTGATGCCATCCTTAAGAGAAATATCAGCTGTGCTGCTTCCATCAACACCTTTGTTTATAGATGTTGGAGATTGGCCTTTTTTTCAGTGTGGTCCTGTTTCTCTGACTTTGACTGGCTGGATGTGCTCTATCAATCCGCTGACATGGGAGCTGGCTCGGAGCTCGTCTACCTGGCTGTGTGTTTCCTGGATGGGGCCGCCTTTTGCATCTCTGCTTCTGTCTCCTTGATTCGGCGTCAGCAGATGGCCGCTCACACTGAGCCTGGTTCTGCTGGAGGTTTCTTCCTGTTAAAAGGGAGTTTTTCCTCTCCACTGTCGCTACAAGCATGCTTAGTGTGAGGGATTGCATTCGAGTCCATAAGTCGATGCAATCAACTGGTTTTCCTTAGATAGAAAACTTTGAATCAATTTAATTATATGATCTGGTTGAACTGTAAAGTGCCTTGAGATGACATGTGTTGTGAATTAGAGCTAAATGTTTATATTGGTTAAAAAGAGGATGACAATAATAAATTGCTAAAAAAAGAATGCAAAAGAAAACAGCTGTTGAATTTCTAACATGGTACAGTTGGAGCTGGCACATCCTAAAGATGACAAGGATGATCAATATTTTGATTTTCTGTCCCCATAATTAAACTGTTAATAATGAAATCGATATCGATTGATGCGATATCTATTATTGCAGTTGCTAATATTCAATCGTTTATTTAAAAATGAAAATTACATGCTAAATTTGTATCAATATTCATAATGTTTTGGGGTAACTTTCTGATTAAAGTTACAATCAGTGAGATTAAACAGAAGACCAAATTTAACATTTTTTTTTCTTTTTGCTTTATTTGTTACAAATATATTTGTAACAAAATGGGAAACAAACACAGTTAAAGGACGTTAATATTGTTGCCATGTTTGAGCTAAGCACAGAATACTGTTACAAACCGAATAGCGAGCCAGATAGTACGGACACCAGCCTTTCCTCCTGCCAAAGTCCTTTAAGTCATCAAGGTTGTAGATCCCGGCAGGAAGAGGAACCTGTCGACCGACTGCATCGAACTCCTGGAACACAAAACAGCAGTGAATCAGGTTAAATAAAGAGGATGAGGAGGTCAGAGGTCAGCACTGGTACCTCAAAGAAGAAATAAACACAGCAGCTTCAAATCATGCCTTGCATTTCTCCTAAATTATACGCATCTGTGCTGTGTGTGTCATGTACAATACAATGTCATGGCATCGGTGTTTTGCACCATTTTTAATCTGGTTTGGGATCCGCTGCATAAGGAGCAAAGGTGGGAAAACAACTTCCTTCTGGAAGAACCACATGTTTTCCTTCTGCCTGAGAAATGTCATTTTGAATTAACTCTACTTCACACACATCTGGTCTGTAAAACAACAAAAACTTTAAACCTTCTATTTGTAGATGAAAATATTAATGTTATAATCTGATTCCACACTTGTTTTAAAAATGCACAGTGATATATAATTTGGAGGAGTGGAGCGATGATTGGGGGATAAATTTCCTCCATCTTTGTACCTTCTTGATTCTGTTGTTTTTTTAGGAAGCAGCTGATGTCTCATTTATTCAGACTGGTTTCAGACCAGTTTTATGCAGTATATTGTTACACATCTGCCGTTTTAACTTTCCTGTGTTTGTACACTTGTATATTACGCAAGCACCAGCTCTCTTCATCCTCTGACATGGGAGCTTTTACGGGCTTTTGACCTGTGAAATATGTTTTGTAAATAAATCGTACTGAGGCCCGCTGAGCTGTAAATAGGAGGCAATTTCAGTGTATATGTTGGAAAAGCATTATTTTTGTTTTTCTTCTTCAATTAGTTGTCTTCTAACAATGTTAAAAAATACAAGAATTTGCACATAACTTTTTTTAAGAGTCTAAATACATAATTTTTACACAAATTAAACTATTTATTTTGATCAAAAAGTCACTTAGCATTGAAGCATTTTCACGCAATACCGTTTTTTTTGTTGCCATTTTATTTTATACTTTTGGCTAACAACATACTGAATTATTGCTACTCTTACTCAGGTTATCTTTAGTTAATCAACCCAATATCTATTAGGGTTTCCAGAAACCTAGATAAATTAAATCAGATAATAAAACCTCCTCAAATATTTAGACACCACAGGTTTGAACAATTGTATTTTTAACTTTTAATAGAACTTTAATTTGAAAAACATCTGCTCCTCTGAATGCAGGGATCCCCTTACCTCATAGAAGCGGCAGGAAGGCAGGTTGGGATTGCTGTGGCGTTGTGCCCGAATGTATGATGCTGTCAGACTGTGGCACTTTCCATCCACCTCCTTCCCAAAACGTAGCAAGCTAACCTATGGGAAGTTGAATAAAAGTGTATCATTATCCCTGATAAATGCTGGAATGCTTTTCTTGTTGAAATATGTGGCCCATTTATTTTTTTCAGGCTGTTCAGCACTAAATGCAGGGTGCTTTGTACCTCTGGGTGGATGCAGAGGTTTTTCCTGGAGGATAAAGAAAGAGCCAGGAAGTTGTTCACTTCTCCAGTTTCTTTGGCATAAAACTCCATCAGCTTCCTGAGCTCCTCCACCACCTCATCACACAGAAACAAAGACTTTTAAAACCCTCTTCCTAAAGAGGTAACAGTTGTTTCATAGCAGAAGCAATCTGAGAGGAAAATTCCTTGTTCAGACATCGACTTACTTTCTCGATCTCAGGAACTGTTCTGGAGCAGTAAATTAACTTGGTCACCTCCAAGGGGAAGGCCTTAAAAACATAAGAGGGCATGAGAACGGCTTCAGAATACAGTCGTAGCCTCAGAAGTTGCAGTGGGAGCTCACTCTCTGGTAAGCAACGATGAGGGACAGCAGAGAGATGGTCTTCCCTGTTCCTGATGGCATCTCCAAGACTCCATGACCCTGAAAACAAACAGGATTGCATCACAAAAATGTGCTTTGACACTCCTTGAGAAATCAGTGGTCAATCATCTGTGTTAAGACTGCAATTATAACATTTGTTTAGTTTGTTTTATTGCACAAAACATGGAAACATCAGAAGAACTATACAAAAATGTAAAACTTGCAAAAACTACAGATGTCCAACATATTTAAAGCTGCCAGGATAAATGATCTGCATTTAAGATGCAGCAGCTTTTCACTGAATAATTCAAAGGCTTCATGCGTCGAGTGAGTCACATCAGGAACCAAAATTAACCTTTTTCCCGCAGATCTCTGATAGTAAAAACCCACCTTTGCATCTAAAGTCCTCTTTAGCTCCAGCATATAGGAGTACTGCTCGGGATAGATGTAGTCATAGGGAAAAAACACCAGCAGACCATCGATGTTCAGCCTGAAATGTTATGATGCGGACAGGAGAGACGCTGAACTTAAACATCAGATCAGAACTCAATCGCATAAACACATTAACTCTTTTATAAATAAATAAAAAACACGAGTTTAAGCTACTAGATTTAAGTTATCATTTCACACATTTAAGCTAACCCTCGTTTCCTCCTACTTTGCAAACTTTCAAACTTAAAAAAAAAACTCACCTCATTTCAGCGGAGCGTTTAAAGCGATTAGTCCTCGCTTTTATTCTAGTTGCAAATGTTCATTTCAAAATATAAAATGAAAAACAAAACACAACTCAGACAGTTAGCGCCGCTACACGCAGCTGCTGCATCTTTTTCTTCTTCTTCTTTTCTGTTACTTCTTCTTCTTTTCCATTACGGCGGATCGGAAGCCATTTTAAGGTGCGTACCGCCACCTACTGTACATGAGTGTGTAGCAACATTACTTTACATCAAATTCTATTTTTTTTATGTTGTATTCTGTAGATAGGTAAATAAATAATGTTTTCCTTAAATTGTGAATAGCAGCTGCTGCTCTGTCTTCGGCGGTTATAAATATCGCCCATGCGCGCTCTAGCGCCCCCAAAAGGACAACCTGGAAATTCCTCTTCTTCTTCTCTTTTTTTTTCTTTTCTTTATGGCGGTATGGATATCTATGGTTGGGCTTGCCATAACACCACCTTCCAGATGGGAGTATGGATCAAACAAACCATTATATTCTCCTGATAATGCCCGTTCTTCTTAGAAAACTAAAAATACTCCTAAAAACTACCGGGATGATTTCTGAAACAATTCCCCTATATCCAATTATATCTAATATCTAAACACCCTGTACTATGCTTATTAAATATTTCTCAGAGTATTATTTAATCCTGTATGGCCGAATCCTATTCTAGATATATCTTCTTCTTTTTTAATTCTATTACATTTCCTTAATTCTCCAGCCTTTTTATGAATACTATAATAAAACATCGCATTCCCTCCTTCCTCCCATTTTTTCTTGATATGCATTTTATTAATATTCTTTATCTAATTTTCACCTTTAGCCAGCTTACTTATGGTCTTTTTTATTTTATCGTCTTTACCTTATTTACTGTGTAGTACTTTGGCGTTTGTATAAATATAAAAGGCATTAAAAATTCAATAATTATTTATATTTTACTAACCTAAATAATATGAGTCAAACTCTAGAATTATGTCAGTATATCGTTTAAATACAGCATTGAAACTAACTTAACAGAAATTATCACCATTGGCTTAAGTGGATTGTAATTCAACGTTTTTATTTTTCAAACATTTAATAAATGATAAAAGTGTGAAACAGAAATATCCACATGTGATTACTAGTGATCATTTCATTTTTCCTTTTCAGGAGCCGGTGATGTCAGTGTTGTAATACCCTTAGGAATCCACCTGAGGGCAGCATCGAAATCCTACAAAGAACACAGGGACAGCCCAGTTAAGGAAATAATGATCTATAAGAAACTTCCACAGTTTATTTCACTCTGTGCATACACAAAGTAGGCATAACATTATGACCACATTCCTAATACTGTCCTCCCCACTTTTACTGCCTTAGACCCCCAACCCATCAAGGCATGGACTCCAGTTGACTCTGATAGGGAGTACTAACTGGTTTCTCCAGAACACATGCAGCATATTTGACTGGGTGTTTGATTCTGCTTCAAACAAATCAAATTTGAGAATATATTATTTAGACCATCAAATCCACCACCTCCTGACATGTGCATGATGATAACCAGTGTTATTTGCTTCTGAGTATAATGGTCACAATGTTTTGTCTGATCAGTGTGTATTAAAACTTCACGCCCATTGTAGTTTGCACACATCAGCTCAAGGAAATCATATGAACACTAAAGTAAAACATGCATTTGGAGAGAAATGACTTTGTTAGTATAAGTTCACACCAAACAGTAGAAATAGATTCTAAGGAAGGTAAAGATCCTCCTGAAACGAGGTTATGAAAGATTGATAGGATACTGAGCATGCAAACCACAGATGTGACTAAATCTATCTCTATGCTACAGCTGGAGTCAGAGGATTGACAGAAGAAGCAACAGCACCTCCTCCATGGCTTCTGACTCCTCAGTGAAACTGTTTTCATCCGTGTGCTCAGTCTCCTGGGGCTAAAGGTTCAGAGTTGGCACAATCAATGTTTTCTTTCCAGTGTTTCAGTCTGTGTAACACTTTATGCACATTTATTCAGCTTTTAAGATTACCTACAGCCAAAAAATACAACATGTGCTTCTACTAATAGATGTGGGAGATTGTTTTACTGGTAAGACAACTCTTTAAACTACTAAAACTTAGACAAAGAATTAGATATTTATTGTGCCTCTATGCAGTTGATTTATTTCATTAATTGTGCTGTTTTACCTGCTTATTTTTCTGGTATTCTCCATGTTGTTCACAGCCATGGTCAAACACAAACTTTCCAGGTCCATGAGGCTGCAAAACGAGATACCATAAATTAGAAAAATACTAATTTTATTCAGTTATGTATTTAATAATATTGTTTATTTATTCAGGTAACAAATTATTCTGTATAATAAAGACCAGTCACAATATGACAAAACTTATTCAGGACTAAAAAGTGGTTAAAATAAATATACTGTTTGCTCTATTATAGTTAAGGTTGTTGTTTTTATAGCCATACTAAGAAAGCTGTGTATTACTGGCTGACCAGTATGTGAATCCAAACTTACCCTGTTGTTGATAAAGTGGCCCTGGTATCTGTAGTTGGTGTAGATGTATTCCCCAGCCAACTCCATGTTGCCTTTCACCCATGTGCCCTTGTATTTTGCACCGTTTTTTTTGAAAATATAAACACCTTGACCATGTCTGAAAATCACAAAATAACATTTATTTAAGAGGCTTCAATGTGTTCTTCACCTGTCCAAACTGCTCAGGTCGAGGGTTAAAACACAGAAGCAATAGTTGGCTCATCCTTCTAGAATCTGTGGAGTTTGTTGGAAAATCTATGATGCCACCACATAACAACATGGAGCTTAAAGGAACAATTAAAAAGGTTCTAATACCAGATGCCAGAGCAGAGCTTCAGAGGTCTGTTCCTATATAACTCAGGACTGTTTTTGCAATGGAAAGATGGCTAACATTCAACCAAGAGTTGATCAAACTGTTACACCACATCAGTGAATAAACATACCTCAGGTGGTGCTGCCATTCTCCATCGTATGTGTCTCCATTGGAGTAGGTGTAGACACCATGGCCTTCTCTCAGGTCCTCAACCCAAGATCCTGTTAGCCAAACACAGCCACCAGTCACTGTTTGATGCCATGAAGCTCTTTTTTTAGGATAGAAGATGTGTCTCATAACGGATATGACTTAGTAAAGTAAAAGATGGTGGGTAGATAAGAGAAAATCCCCAATCCATTTTAATGGGGCCATCTGATTCTTTATTGCAGTGAAATGTGGTATAATTGTTCCTCACTGCAAAAAGGAACACTCTCCAATAAATGTGACATTCAAGCTTTTCTATGGGTGAATAGGAACTGTATGCAATGTTCATTTATCAATTTGTATTCTTAATGCAACACATGCTGCAACTGACATTTTTAAATCTAGTTTAAGTGAGTAACATCTATCTACACTTGATCATTATATTTCTAATACTGAACACACTAAACTTGGCTGGTTGTGAAACACAAAGTCTTAGAAGAAACAGTTATCTGATAACCTGAAGGGTGTAGTGGGTTTAAACATGGCAATCGATTTAAAAATATATTTCAGTTTAGGTCTGCAACTACCTATTATTTTGAAAATCAATTAATCTGTTGATTATTTTTTTAAATTAATTGGTTATAATCTGACGGAAAAGGGTTCCTTTAAAAAGACTTTTTACAAAATGAAACAAGGTGAAAATAAAACTTTTCCATCTTACAGCAGCTGCATCAAGGCAGGTGCATTGCTCCCACAGCATGTCACAACGGGCACGCATCACGCCAGGCACGGTGCAACTGCAGCTCATCACATCAGGTGCATTAGGGTAGGTCTATGCCTACAGCACATTACTGCAGTTATCACCACAGGGCATCAGCGCTGCCCATCTTGTTGGTTATCAAGTATAGATAGTATAACAGTAGATAATTCTTATTAACATGGCACAGTCCATTTTTGAGACTGTGAGCGATGATCCGATACATTCCTTCCACTAGTTCCTCGAGAGTTCCTTCATGTTCCATGTTTTCTGGTCCAGTTGGCTCTGAAACTGGTTGGACCAGTTTGGGGTTCACTTCTTTTATGATGGCGTCATCCACTCTGCTTATGCAATTCATTTATATGGATGTAGCTTCATCCTCAGGTCTGGGACGATATTTCCTAGTATGGTCGTTCGCGATATCTGACCCTCCTTCTATCCTTCAGTTCAGATTTCAAACTTTCTCTGAAATTATTCAGTAAATCTGTTTTTAAAGGTTACTTCAAAAAATCCTCCCCAACATCCCGATAAAAAGGAATCCTAAAGCTTGGGATTATAATACCTATCCACCTTAGTTCAAGTCTCTTCTCTCTAGCTCATTTTTTTTTTTTTTTAGCTTTACAGGTTTCCTAATATTGATATTTTCATCTCCAGATGTTTTAACCCAGCTAGGGTAACAGCTCTTCCAATCTGAAACTCTCCAAAGGGAAAGGTCCGTGCATCATCTATCTCGCCTGTATAAATGGCTCCTTCTGCCCCTTCACCATCATGCTTAAGTTTGCTCCAAAACCACAAAAATAAGCTCTCATTCACACCCTGGAAGGAATGACACCTACCTCATTCCTTAAAGTCATAAGGAAATCATATTTAAATTTCAAATCATTCTGGCCTAAACATGTAAATAAATCCAATCTTTATCAGATGATATTGTCCCAAAAGGTAGAAAATTTCTATAAAAAAAAAAAAAATCCTGTCTTAAAATCTGTGGGGTTTTTTCATTATCTTATGCAGGCTAGTTAATTATACATCAGCTTGTACACCTACATTTGGCCAGTCATATATCAACATTCATCTGTCAATCAATTTTTTTCAAACATACATTGATTCATATGTCGCAGCTAATATACGCAACGGTTGAAATAAGAATAATATCCTTTCCCATTGAGTTCCATCCCAGTGTTCAAGGGGATGCATGTCTGTGTATTCAGCAGGCATAGAGCTAACAGAACTGGCAGCGTTGCGAGGCAAGGGCTCAAACATGTACGGCTGTAAGCCTTCTACACCAAACCAAGCTTCTGCCGCCCTGGCGTCCTGGTGTTTTCTGAAAAGTAAAACCTCTAAATAAAAACTTCCTCTAAATAAAAAATTATATGACAGAGGAGACTCATCCACGACCCCCGACACAGCGGTTGGAACGGCCGTTTCCCTACGACTTTAAATGTTACAGGATCAAATCTTCTGCCAGGGCCCGAGCGCTAAAGAACTTATTTCTCTTTGCCAATAAAATAAAAAATGTTTAATCATAGCTTTTCTATGTTTGAGTTTCTCCATGTTGAAATACTAATTATATATGAAGAACATTAATTAGTTGTATGGGATTTTGATAGAAATAGTTACATTTTTTAAATAATTCTATTAATTTTGTTTTGCAGGGGTTTTCCTTTGGAATAATGTTCACCAGTTGCCCCATTCACAAGCGGATGTTTTTACCTAAATGCACTGGAAGATAAAAAGATTTAATGTTTCATTTACCTTAATTTGAGCCTGAAGAAAGAAGTATTCACACTAACCTACTTTAGATTCCAATAGTTGACAAAACAAAAACTGAATTGGTTTAAAAATAATATGTATATAATCTAGTACAGATTATTTCCTAGTTTCTGCATCAGTTTTTATGATTGAAAAATCAGTTGGAGCAGGTTGGTCCTACCTGCATATTTAGATCCATCTGGATAGTAGAACGTTCCTTGTCCGTGTTTCTTATTCTGGGAATAATCTCCTACATACCTTCCGCCATTCTTGAAACTGTATGTTCCCTGTAGAATACAACCGTTAAACAAATTACATTGATAAAAATGATTTATGATCAATAAAAAAGCAGCCACTTTATTAAGCACGCCTTCCTTCTATGGTCAGACCACTTAAGGCCGCCAGAGCCGTATTTGTTGTGTGTGTCAATAAGGGAAAGAGGTAGAAAATTTTCCTCCTAGTTTTGGTGAATAATGACATAATAATATTATGCATTTGTTGTGGACTTATCATCAGTAGATCAAGAAGTGAATTACCCTTTCCACTAAACTATATCTGCCCTAATGTTTTGAGATCTGTTGACTGGAGACAATTGGAGCACATGGTCTCTTCCAGAAATGGGAGAGGATTTGAGATTGGTGATACTGGATATTGTTGGAAGAAGCCATGAAAAGACTGGCATCCTGTGGCCAGTAGTGTAGCTGTAATAAAAAAAAAAATGAAGAGGGATGGTGCAATATATATATATATATATATATATATATATATATAGACTGGCATGGCTATCAGTCATGGTAGGACACTTCTTTGATTTTATTTATTTTGCTCAGGCTACTCATAAGCACACAGCCCGCCAAATGTTGAAAGGGCAATATTATTGCCATTACTGTTAATATAGAATAGAAATTTTACACATACAGTAAAAAAAATGTCACAGGGTGATTTAAGAAGGGGGTGGGTTTTTCAAGAAGGGGGGTGCCATCTCGCCACTATGGAGGACCAGCTCTACCATATTTTAAAATAAATACAGAAAATAAATAAATGATAAATAAATAAATAAGCATACAATAAAAGCCCCCAAAAATACAATAAACAAATAAATGTAGGTAGAAGGTAAATTTTGCAGTAAGACATAAATGTATACATCTCTTTTATTTAGCTTCTTTATTTATTCACCTTTGTAATGATTACCCTATTTATTTATTGGCCGTTTTAATCTTCAATTTTATTTATATTTACTTATTTTAAGTTAAGAAGATGGGCCGCCAACCAATGGGCAGAAGTTGGTCTACTAAGACACAGCCCTTCCTTATTTGCATAGTAAGGCATAAATGCATACA
>NW_015151459.1:228098-231072 GCF_000732505.1 Cyprinodon variegatus | reverse complement strand
CAAAATTTACCTTCTACCTACATTTATTTGTTAATTGTATTTTTGGGGCAATTAAGGATGTCATAATGTATAAATTGAGCATTTATTTATTCCTGCATTTATTTCTAAATATGGTAGAGCTGGTCCTCCATACCCCTCAACTCTCTGCCTGTGGCTATAAAGGGATGAACATCAGAGGCGTAGCCAGAAAATCCTAATAGGGGTGGCCAGTCAATAACCAATGAACATTGAGGGGGGGCCAGAAAGGCTCCAGAATTTCAGGGTCAATCTACATTGTTCCAACAGGAACCAGCACAACATCCATATTTTCTAAATAAAGACTTTCCTGCAGCCTTTACTAACAAATAGACGCATATATTTAAACATCTATGCTGTGTAAATAAAAGGTAAGTGGACAAAATTCTTTCAGGTTTGAGTTCCGGGGCGAACATATTTTAATTGTCATTACCTACTTTTATCAATAATCATTCTGCAAAAAAAAAAAAGATATTTAAATCTACTTATATGCACATTTAATGATTTTTTAGGTTATTATTAAAGTAGATATTTATCTATGATTTCACTGAAGACTCCTAGATCACTTGCAGAGGCTAATCATTTTATCTTTACCCCAAATAATTCAAAATTTTGTTCTGAAAAGAGCAAGAATTCTGTATCAATCATCTTTAATGTCTGTATATTGATGTGCATAATTAACCGCAGTGTTTTTGTTGTCAAGTAGTTGTTAATATATGAATGTTTAATAAGTTTGAACATTCCCCTTTAGAGTATTAGTGCTGCCACGGTCTGTATCAGAGGGAAAAATTGTATGGGTGGCCACAGGTGTGGCCAATGATTGGCTAAGGGTGGTCATGGCTACCCTTGTCCCCCCATCTAGCTCCTGATGATGATAAGCAAAAATATTGAGAATGTCAGGTTGAAACAATCAGTTGAAATTTCACGCCTAGCAGAGGGAGGATGGATGTATGATTTCAAGTCAAATGAGGAAAGTCTCTAAAAACTGAATTGAAAAAGATGTGTTGTTGTTTTGAAATGTAACCACAGTCTTCTGCTGCTGTAGCCCCTCAGCTTTAGATTCAATGTACACTTCTAGAAACATTTCTCTGCATGCTCCACCTGCATAACATAGTTGGTTCATGTTGCATTATTAGATCAAAGCAGTCTCCTCAGCCACTTTTGAACTAATAATTCGATTCATCCCCAACTTGTACTAAATGAAAAATGACTTCTAGCTCTGTTAAAATAAATCCCCGCCATGTGATTGGCTGATTGGCTCTGATGGATCCATTAAATCTAATAAACTGATGTACCCACCTGTCCGTGTCTTTTTCCGTTGACATAGCCTCCATGATAAACGTTGGCCAGCCGGGTTTCACCCTCTCCGTGTCTCTCCCCGGCCTCATTCCTCCCCCCTATGTACTCCTGTTACAGTTAGATAAAAACAAATATCAACCCAAAGCCGCATAACAACCTGCAGACAGTGTTAGGCAGCACAATATCTGTGACCGTTAGCAATACTTTTGAAACACACGCAAAAAACAAACAAGAAGAAAAAATAAAGTTGCTTTGCCTCACCCCGATTGGGTTAAAGGGTTTGTTATATTCCTCATCCTCAGAGTTATTGTACGACATTGTTTTCTTTCCGCTTTAGGAACAATTAAAAACTGGAAAAGCTAGCTTCTGGAGCTCAGACTGCAGTTATATTAGCAGGTAGTTTACTGTTGTCATGGCAACCTAAATAGCAACTGACCGCACACGTACACAGGGGCGGAGCTATAGGGGGGCCATCCTTACCCAATCATTGGCCACCCCTGCCATTTTCCACCCCAATAATACTGACAGTGGCAGCAGTAATACTCTCAAGTGTTACTACACCGCTGGACTGGTGTGGACATGTCCCCACCAACTTTAGCATGGAGGGACAGTCCCCACCAATAATTTCTGCTTTTTCCCCCTTTCCGCTGGTTTAGGTTGGGTGCTGCTGTCTGTGCTCAGAGCGTTTTCAGTCCATGTTTTATCCTCGCTCTCCCGCTGCTCTCGAGTCCCACCTCTCAGTTAAATATCGTGGGATCTGTCGCTTTGGGACATAATATTATTCGGGGTCGCATTTCCCTGCATATGTAGTAGCTACATGGAGGAGGAGAGACACAGCAGCACTCAGTGAATTTTAACTGGCAGCTACTTCAATACATGTTTCAGTAAAAGTTAGGAGATCGGTTGGTTAAAAAAATCAGAGATGCCACTGAAAAATCTGTTTGTTACACATATGGAGCTTTTTCAGCTAAAAATGGCAGCAGATTGTACATTTATATGAGTTTAAAAAAGCTGGGCTTCTCAGAGGACCATTACTCAGAGTTACAGATTAAATGAACACAGATCTGTTGTTTCCTTACTGAACATAGAATCAGACTGCAGAGCTTCTAGAGATTCTGAAAATGATTTTCTCAGGCATCATTATATTGGTAGACAGGTTCATAAATCTGTTTTTAAGCAGAGCAGAGACACAATTAGGGACAGCTGCAGATTTAAAGGTGAAACAGATTTACTGGGATATGCAACATGCAATAGAATATATCCCCAGGATTTCAAGAAAAAATATGCAATGCTATAATAAAATTCAACATATAATTTTGTCTTTTGTAGTTCAACGAGACTCAGAAATAGCTGCACCAGCCAACACAGAGACAGCCAGATTCACAGGACACAGACTGAAAATTAAAATATAAGAATTCTACAAGAATTAAAGCACAAATAATAAAAATCAGCATATAAATGATTTTTGAAATATAAGGTTCAATAAATAGACTTTGGCTGTCAATGACATTTGGGACTAATTTCTAAATTAGATTTTTCTGCTTGTGAAGGAGGATAATCACTGATGCAGCTTAAAGGGAAGCCATGCATGGATGGAGTGATGGAATTGAAGTTGTGTCCTTTCTAGGGATGCATTATATATGTATGTTGTCATTGTTAT
>NW_015151459.1:220986-226725 GCF_000732505.1 Cyprinodon variegatus | reverse complement strand
TGCACTAAAGGCAGGCATCTGTCTAGAACTATAAATACCACAAATGAATTGTGGGACTCTTGTGTTCTCAACAATAGGAAAGAATTCAATAAATATATGTTTGAGCTCATTTTTGGAAAATATAAACCCTACTGAAAGCGTTTGGGCTGAGTAGCTGTAGGTCCATCAGCCACCACCCTTAGAATGTCCCCACCAACTTTTATCACAAAGTTACACCCTAGTACTACAGTAATACTATCAATATTCAAAACATTTTAATTTTTCATAGATTAATAATTACTTGACCACAAAAACAGTCTGGTTAATCATGCACATCAATATCCTAACATTAAAGATAAGTACAAAATTCATGCTCTTTTCAGAACTAGATTTTTTGTTATATGGGGTAAAGAGAAAATGCAAGTCAGTCTTCAGTTAGATAATAGATAACTATTCTAATACAAACTTTGTAAATAAAGAATTTTTGTAGATATTAGTACTGGTAAATATCAATTTTATGCAGAATGATGATTGATAAAAGCAGGTAAGTAATGACAATGGAAAAGATGTTCACCCTAGAACTCAAACCTGAAAGAACCTTATCCACAAGAACTTTTATCTAGATGGATGTTTAAATATATGCATCTATTTGTTAGCAAAGACTGTAGGAAAGTATAGTTTGTCTTTATTTAGAAAATATGGATGTTGTGGTTGTTCATTTTCCTGTTGGATCATCATGGATTGACCCTGAGATTCTGGTGCCGATTCGCTTTCGGCCACCCCTCAGCGTAAAGTGGATATTGCCTGGCCACCCTTATAAAAATGTTATGGCTACGCCTCTGCTCCTATGACCTTGTTCAACAGTTTTTCGTGGGAATATCAGTTTAGTATTTTTAGCCTATTGTTATTTTCAAAAGCATCATATATTTATCAGTAAGTAAAATCATAAGGTTTGATTTTCTTTTCTTTTAAGTGCATTAGACTCAGTTAGCATAGGCGTTTTTAGCCATTGGGAATGCTGAAGCAACCCTAATTTGAATCAAAGAGTTGTTTATTTGTTTTTTTATACTTTATACACTTTTCACAATAAAAAACAACTAAAAAAATGTGACATTGTAAAAACTATACAGTATTTGGTTATTTAACCCCTTCAATTATGTTCTGGTATATCAGAAATAATTATTAACACAAAAAACAACAACAAGTAAGCAGGCCTGATGGAACTATTTAACTAAAATGACCAACGCTTTGAGGAAAACACTTTTCTGGTGTTTTTTGAAATATTTAGTCAGATTTCTGCACCCATTGATGGTGTGTTGGTGAAACGTTAACCAGTGAGGTTCTCTAATGTGTCTGAGGCTGGTTTATTTAATTATCTTTAAAACCACAACTCAATATCAGTATTTAAATTTACTGAATCATTAGTTTGAATTTTTTTTTTCAGTTTGTAGTTATTTTAATTTACAATCCATTTCATGATGATTGCCAGTCTAAAGGGGGAGAGGTGCATAAGGGGAAGCAGAGGAGCAAGTTTTGTGCAAAGTAAAAGGTCAAGCAGCAGTTGTTCAAAACATTTCATTCAGTAGAATATTTTATATATATCATGGAAGTAATTTTAGCACACTACAGAAAACTCAATTTATGAAAACTGATTCAAATGTTTCCATTAAATGAGTTGATTTAACAGCTTTTATTGGTTATAATATCCTTCTAAAAAAATGCTGCTTTTTCCTTTGCTTGTTAGGTTTTTGGCACACGACTTAGATATGATATATTAGTGACTGACTCTGACAACGGCCACACAGCTCTCTGGGTGCTCACCTCTGACCCTAAAATCGCCCCTCCAGGTTAGTAAGGCATCAGACTGAAATCAAGCCCAGCCTCTACTTCAGCTAAACGATAGCCTCATAAACCAGACCAAATGTGAGATTAAATGTGAAATTCGCAGGCAAAAATGATTTTGGTCGCTGCCAGCTGGGGCTAGTTTACTAGGCTAGCTGAACGTGGCTTTTTTTTCCCGGTTACACTCTGAATAACAGTACAAAGGCTAGCTTGGGCTTTCCGAAATAAAAATGTACCATTCATTAAATAGAATTACCGGTACTTATATTTACACCTCTATGGTATAAAAAGTATCTCTTGTCTGCTTTTTTGGATATGAATATATGAGAATGATTTAAGTTTTTTTCATTTAGTTAGTGTTTTACATGGTTTATTTGTGCATTTTCTATTTGGAACGCAGCTTTATTTTACCCAAATATTGAATTGTTTTTAAACCAAACTTAGTTTCCAGTTACTGATATTCCTTCAAGGTAACAGTATGGAATCTCCTAGATGTTTCTCATCATAGGTAAGCAAGGTCTGATATGGAAATCTAGTATTAAAGCCCCTCGGAATCTGTAAAATTTGACATTTTATCTACTTCCATGAATATTGCTTAAAAACCACTTGTTTCCAGTTACTGATTTCACTTCAGTGTGATAGTAGGGCACCATAGATGCTGCTCTCCAAATAGCATCACAATCTGATGAGGAATTTAAAAATAAATGCCTCTTAAAATTGGTAAAATTGTTAAATTTAAATTTACCTAAGTAAGAATTTGTTTTGCACCATTTGTTTTAGATCAACTGTAGCAAAATTGAATGGAAGACATTTTTGATGTGCAACTCAGAGAACACAATTTTTGTACTTGTGCTCAATAATTTGAAGAGGTATAACTTTTTTTTGTAATTTTTATATATATATATATATATATATATATATATATATATATATATATATATATATATATATATATATATAAATCTACAATAACAAAACACCAAAGTTAAAAGGCACAGCTATTTTTGCAACAACAGTTCTGGACCATTTGAAGCAAAACTGAGAATGTAAGAGGTTTTTGATGTGCAATTTGTAGAAGAAAATGTACTTGTGAGGTTTTTTTTATTCTACAAATACAAAATTTAGAATGTAACTCTCTCTACAACTTCAAATTGTCACTTACAATGCACAAATAGTTTTGAAACAAAATAATCTTTACAGTTGGAGTTACCTTTTTTCACCACTGGATGGCAGTACAGCAAATCTTTTTAAAAAGTTTGACCGTAAGCGAGGCTTTCCCTTTTAGTCATTTGAACATTTACAGGTGCTTCTAAAGAATTTCTTATCACTTAAAAATTAATGAACCAAATTACACATGAGGAGAAATATATTTACAGACAGGTGCCAAGACAGGAACTTTTCAAACGCCTGATATTAGAATTAAATTGAATTCAAAATCTTCACAGACTCTTAATAGTAAGGATTTTTTGTTTGTTTCTTTTTTCTTTTCCGTAAACCTGAATCATGAAATTCACAGGCTAATATACCAAACTGTCATGGAAACTTCACACTGAACTTCAAGCTTGATAGTTTCTCTGCCTTACTTCCTTCCTCCAGAAACATCAAGCATCTTTTCATATCCTTACATTCAATATTTTTGGGGGCTCTTTTGGTATTAACTCCTCCATAACTGTAGATTGAGCTGTAGGAAACCAGCCTGTGGTTCTGCTGAGGTATAGAAGCCCAGCTTGCTTTGACAGATGTCATGTAAAATGTTGAGTATGGTGACTTTTATCTCCCTCTTTACTATAGATTCTCTAAATGGGTTAATTTAAGTACAAATATACCCTGGTTATCAAATGTTTTTTGGGCAATGCTGGTCAACAACAGGTCCTGCCGTAAAAACAACACATCTCCGTAAAGCTTGTCAACAGAAAGATGGATAAAGGGCTCTAAAACATTGTGGCAGATGGTTGTGCTGTCAGAAAACTATGTGAACCAGCACCAGCAAAGAATATGGCACCAAAATCATTAATTACTGAGAGAGGAAACTTTAAACTGGACATGAAGCAACACGGATTATGAGTTCATCGACTCCTTAACCAGACTCTGGGAGCAGACACCCTGCATTCAAGACTAGGCTTACTCTTAAAATGAGATTATATTTAGAGTGGCTCAGATTATCATGATCACTATGGTTATTGCTGTTATAGGCTTAGGCTTCTGGGGGACATAGGGACTACTTTATATTATTCTGCTACTTCTATTCTCCAATTCTGCAGTATTTTATTTTACTTTATTTTCACTCCATTCTTTGATTTCTTCAGTGCATTTAAAATGGTTCAGCATGAGTGACTTTTTCTGAAACTCCAGAAGACTCAGTCGGAGGTATCAGCAATTGCTTGGATGACAGACTACCTGACACAGTTTTTGTGACTCAAGGGTCATCTGTCTAATAAAGAAGTCGGCAGCAGTAGAGGACCAGAGGGGAAAGTACTCTTACCATTCCTTTTTACTCTGTAAACCTCTAAATTCCAGTAGGAGATAGAATCCCATCATCTATGGAAATACTTAGACGACTCTGCAGTCATACAGGGAGCTAATGAAACGGTTTGTGGCATTGTGTTGAAACAATCATCTGATTCAGAATGGAAACGAAACAAAAGGAGATGACTGTGCTTAAGGGAGTGCTTAGCCCTGTTTCTCTCCTAGACATAGCTATCCAGTCAGCTTTTACTCTGACTTACTGTATGTACTCTTCTTCATTCATTTTGAAATTTAAACAGTTCATCTGCTTAACTGTTTCTTTTCTAAACAAACACCTGTGGAGCTAGTTTACCATAGCCTTTTCTATGATAAAAAGCTATCCTGATAAAAAGCTATCCTGACCTTTCTCTATAGTTATGCTGCTATAGGCTTAGATTTTTTTTTAAGGTTTTTTTTTTATTCTGAAAGTCCAATAAATATTATTAAAACACTATAATCAGCCCCTACTGTTAGAGTCAAGATAAATGGATATTTGGAAGATTGCATTGGGCTGTCAAGGTCTATTTGACAGGAATGTATATTCTTATTGCCCAGGCAATAAGGACAAACAATATGACTGCTGTGATTCATCTAAAAGAACATGACACTATATGCTGATGATATCTATTTACATCTGTCCAATCCAAAGCAATCCATCCAGGCCCAAGAGTTCCTGGATGTGTTTGTACTGATTCAGGACACAGAGAACACCAAGAAAAAACATCATGTGCTTCAACTACTGTCCTTCAACAGCTCTTAAACTCAAATCTCTTTTGACTGGATGTAGGAAACAATCTGAATGGCCTTGATATTGTATATGGGAGGTGTCGATATGTTCTTTTTCATATGTTGATTTTTAAATTTGTGCGAACTAAATCTAAGCAGCCAGTTACAATCTCTCATGATGGACTGCCTTTGACTCAGAATTTATACCCAAAGTGTGTCACAGTGTAACTGAATATTTAGATTCCTTCCTTAAGAGTACTTTAGGAGGCTTCCAAGGAATAAAAAAACAATATGATCTGGGGAAAGATCTTTACATCTACCACAATGCCTTTTTTCAAATGTAGATTAAAACTGTATTTCTATTTCTGATATAACTTAACTCTTAAGTTTACCCTCAGCAGTGTAGATCAACTATTTATAGGCTCTGTCATGAATGGTGGAGAGGGGAAGGAATCTCAACAGATAATGTTAAAAAAAATATGGTAGAACTGCTTCAACCTTCACCGCAATCTACAGGAAAGAGTTCAGTTAGAAAAACTGTGTTTTAATCTGTAATACTCCCTACATGAATTATATTTAATAAAGCTATTTATACGCATAAATCAAGCAGAACACTATGGCGATAGCCGTACTGCTCCACTTGTGAAAGCAGAATCTGTTGGGCTCTTTTTTGGCATCATTGCCAGA
>NW_015151459.1:211052-220976 GCF_000732505.1 Cyprinodon variegatus | reverse complement strand
CCTGATGGATTTAGAGACAAGTAATAATTGTTTACAGAAAATATTTAGAGCTACAGCTAAATACATAAACACTTGAATGTTTCTTAAGTTTATTTGCAGGAGGACCCCTTTGAAAGTTGGCTGAGATCTCTCTAATATTTTTATTTTTCTTTTTTCTTCGTCTTTGACCTTTCTTTTTTTCTGTTTTTTGTTTGTTTGTTTCTGTTGTACAAAATAATAAACTATAAACGCTGATTTTCAAAAAATGGAATATCTTTATTTTAGATTTACATAGATATATACAGAATAAATGACATTTCAATGGTAGGCTACTGTGATAATGAAGAAAATCCATGTCAGGCAGGCTGAAACAAAGCCTTCACAAAGTAGGGCGTTTTAAGCAGAGGGTGATCGACACCATCTGCTTTTATTTTCTTACACTTAAAGCTTCCAAACCAAAAATAGAGATCCTGAGATTCTTTTCTTAAAGAAATGAAATAATGTCAGAAAGATGTTGCTGCTGTTTAGCAACAGCAGGCGGCGACTGAAATCTGACAAAATAACATCTAAAGTTAGTCACATTTCACCTGCAACTCTGAGAAGACGTTATTGGACAGAAGATGGCATAAAGCTGTTTTTGAATTAGGCAGATATGAGCTCTGCAGTGGAGATGTATATCTAGAGTAGTTTCTAATAATAAATGTGCATCTGTTTGGTTTCTCACTCCAAGTGTCTTTATCGCATGTTTAAATATTAAGAGAGCAGAAAAGGGAGCAGTAAGTCCTCTAGAGGCATTTTTCAGTTTTCATGATGGGCTTAGGTTCTGAAGAAGTGTCTTAAGCAGCGACAGTCCTGCACTTCATAATGTTCCAGAATAGATGAATCCCTTCATCCATTATTTTCACAAAACATATTTGAGCATGTTAAGAGATGTCAGCATCACAGTTCTGTCCTCACAGCTCGCAGCGGTTGTCGTCAGTCTTATAGCGGTCCATGATACTCAGGACATCGTCCAGGATGGATGGGCCCAGATCCAGGTCCAATCTGGCCATGGAGTCGGACCGCAGCACCCCAGATGAGGCTGTGATGGCTGCCGGATGGAAGGCGGCGCAGGGCGAGTCGCTCTGCTCGCTCCTCAGGTCCTCATTGCTCAGGCCAGCGTCAGAGTCCAGGCTAAGGCCCCGGCGAACATCTTGGAGCCCGCAGATCTCAGACATGGAGTCTTCAGAGGAGACCTCGGAGAAGGAGCCGGAGGAAGGGACGAGCCTGCGCATGGTTGGAGGGATGGCTATGTCTCTGCAGGGCTCTGAAGCCACACCAGGCGACTGGAGGTCATACTGGCTTGGTTCAGGATGCTGCTGAGGCTGCAGAGGGGGAGGAGCGTGGTCATCCAGGTGGAGGCGCGGCGGTTTGGGCGGGGCCTGCTCGTGGGCGATGGAAACTGGCATGGAAACAGTGTTTTTCAGCAGGCCGTTAGAGGAGTGCTGGTAGTGGAAGCCGTTGTAGGCGTAGCTGTGAGTCTCGTGTCTGGCAGCGAACCCCTCGCCCATGTGTCTCTCCACGCTGTGGGAGCGGGCGTGGCCGTTCTGCGGCCGGCTCAGGGATGGCAGCATGTCCATTTTACCCTGGAGGAAACCGATGTCCCCAAACATGTCCCCTTCGCCTTCAGGTCCTACGTGTGCGCTGTGACGAACGTCGCCTAGCGGGGGGCTGATCATGTCCCCTGAGAGGATGTCCCGCAGCTTCTGCCTCTTACCTTTCTTAGGGGTCGTAGTTTTCAGGTAGATGGGTGTCTTTGCTGGCATTTTTCTTTAGAAAATACGCTCACTGAATTCAATGCCTCTTTATGCAGAAATCTATCAAGGGTTTATATGCCAGGGGAATATTTAGGTCTCTCCCTGTAAATATAGCAGCTCCTCAGGGTGACTTGTGACTCAGAGGTGAGAGGAGAAAGGCATTGACCTCAAATCAGCTCCCACTTTCTTCCCCTCCTGCACAGAAAAGCCATATCCATGAGATAAAAGAATGAAAAATGTGATTTTTGTACGCAGTCTGGTCCTCTGAGGTCAGCAGAAGCTTCTGGAATGTAGCATCAAAACGCTGGAGATCTATGAAGGGACACAAAAAAGAAGAGGGAATCAAAAAGAGGTTCAAAGATATGTAGAGAAAAGGAAAAAACACAGGGAGATAGATGAGGTGGAGGGGAAGGGAGGAGGTAGCAAGAATGAAGGCTGGGGGAGATTTACAGCCTTCTCTCCATAGCCAGAGGCCATGTGACCGACCCCAGTGTTTGCAGAGCGGGGTCTGTTTCCCCAAAATGTGTGCAAACGTCTGAGTTGGTGCACGAAATTGCTCTAAAAGACCGAACACCCTCAGGAACAATTTCCTTTTTGAGTTTCAGCTTTCTCGCTGCTCTGCAGGCTGTTATCACCTCCTGAGAAAACCCCGCCTGAAGCTGCACAGAGCATGTGATGGGTTCATGGTCGGACTGTCACAAAGGAATGTTTTCTCTATTCAAGTACCAACAACTCTTTTTCTGTCACAATTGAACCCAGTTTTATCTGTTATGTAAAATTGACGACTGCTGTTCAATAAACAAATGGAAGAGACCAAACTAATGTTCTGCACAAAGCTTCTGCTTGTACTGTTAAAAACTTGAAAGTTGAGTTTCATGGCTCACAGGTTCACATTTGGCTCATATCTGTGCAGGATTGAAGCGCAGACAGCGGCCGGGAGGAGGTTTTATTCTCAGCAACATGATATTCTGGTATCCGTCACAGGACAGCATCAGCAAAACAAAGCTGCTATGAAAGTTCAGACAGGGGCCACCATCAGGTTGGATCTTACAGTGCAGACCTGCAGCCACATCAGTGATACTTTATATTTATATTTGGGTAGAAAGTTCATGTTAAAATGTAAGAACTGATTTGATATTTGTGACTTTTTCCAACTCAGCAGATTTCTACCATGAAGAAATACAAAATTATCCACTTTCCAATCTTTACAGTCTATAGCATCATGTTGTGGGAGTTTTGTGCTGTCAGTGGTTATGAACTAATAAGGCTTCAGCTTTTTTCTAAATTTCTTTACCCTCACCTCAATTTAACAGCTAGAATATCTGGAAAAGCCTTACCTAAGCATTGGAAAATGTTTAAAAGCCTCATCTTTAGCGGGATATTAATAAACTCAGTGGAATATAGTGGTCAAACATCCTGCTAAAATATTTCCAGAAGCTTGATGGTGAACAGGATTGAGCTTATATTGAAATATTAAGCTGGCTCTTTGTAAATAATATACTCTGTATGTGTAATTCTGACCCAGTGCAGGAGAATGAAGCTTACATACATCATTGAAATCCACAAAAGGAATAACATTCAAGCCCACAACGTATTGACGTATCAAGACCGTATTACAGATGGAGATTAAATGCATAAAATAATTCCTTGGTCGAATCATTTGAACACAATTAGGTGTTTTTTTTTTTTTAAACTCCTATTGTCCAAAGGTACAGTTTATCTTGTGAACAATTAACAGACACTTCATGTCAGTATTATTATCATCTCTTTAAGTCACATCCTGTCTCAACTTGCAGGCGCTGGATAAACATGACTCCAGCTGAGTGGAGATCAGATCTATCAAGGTCAACATCTGCTCAGCTTCGACTCAGCTTTTTTTTGGGGGGGGGTATATGGGAGGGTCTACATTTATAGGACATTAATTAAGCAATAAAGCCTAAAAAACAAGAAACATTAATCTGTAATAATCTGCCATAAAATGCAATTTTTTCAACCTAAATAAATAACTGCTCTAGCAGATTCCTGGTCTTAAATGCTAATTTCCCAACCTGGTTGAGACAAACCTTACAGCATTTTCATGACGTAAATAAAAAGGGTGTGCCTAAGGTAGGACTATTTAACAATAATTACAGCTGGAATGATAATGCCTCTAATTGCCAAATAATACAAATCGACCTCGAAGTCCAATATGGCTGCCACATCAATCATGATTAATGATTAATACTGTAGAAAAATGTCTGCTCCTGCTCGAAAAATAGCATCTGGATGTCCTGTTACATTTTGTCAAAGTGTCACATCTGGCGTTATTTTCGTATAATGGTGTAGCAATGCTTTAGGAGAAGAACAGGTTTTAATGTTTTCACCCTTAAATGTAAAAGTCTGAAAGCTGGAGGTGATACTCTGTTCTAAGCATGACTCTGATCTGTTGGACTACTGGGTTTAGTTCTTACCAATCACTTGGGTCACCGAATACGTGGCCCAAAGTTAAAAAAGACAGAAACTATCACACTTGCAAATAGTTTACTGTAAATATCACTTAATTTAAGCCTCTCTACCCTAATTAGGTCTCACAAATGTACAGTTTTTTATGTAAAATAAGAACATTTTGGTGGCAAGTAAGGTATAGCTGTAAGTTGTAAGAAATAAACCAAAATTAAATAAAGTTTGGTTCAGGAAGCTTTTTAAAGCTCGGGGAGGACTCAGAGTAGAGCCGCTGCTCCTCCACATCGAGAGGAGCCAGTTGAGGTGGCTCAGGTATCTGGTTAGGATGCCTCCTGGACATCTCCCTGGTGAGGCATTTCGGGCACCTCCCACCGGGAGGAGGCCCAGGGGGAGACCCAGGACACGCTGGAGGGACTATGTTTCTCTGATGGCCTGGGAATGCCTTGGGATCCCCCCGGTGGAGCTGGCCCAAGTGGCTGGGGAGAGGGACGTCTGGGCCTCCCTACTGAAGCTGCTACCCCCACAGCCCGACCCCAGATAAGCGGAAGATGAAGGTGAATGAATGGATAATTTTTTTTATTTTTCTTTTGCAGTATAAATTAATGAAGCAGATAGAGAAGGTCTAGCCACACTTGTCAGACTTTCTAAACCAAATAGGTACAAGAAACCCACCAGAAAACATTTGCAACTATCCATCTGCTTGCATTATGACTCCTTTTTAACCGAACTTTACCTTAGAATGAGTTGGTTGCCACTACCTCAATGAATCCTTCAGGTTTTAAATTAAGAAATTCATAAAATGTTTAGAATAAATTTGTTGCTCTGTAGCAAAGTTGACGAGATTTTAGCTACCAGCGAGGCTAGTGGGTCCAGCAGCAGGATACAGTGACGTTTCTATGGAGAAAACATTCAGCAAACCCTTGCTTCTTCTCCATGCTTCGTGCTATATAGCAGGGAATAGTCCACCCTGTTCTCCTCGGCTTGCTCTTTAGCAACTAACGAATCTGCTGCCTAGCTTACATCTAAGAGTCCGCTGCAAACCGTGCTTCCTCACTTGATCAGCATTGTCTGCTTCCTGCCTCCTCAGCAACTTAATTATGCAGTTTCTTCTTCAAATACAAAGACATACAGTATATTGTAACCTTAGATTATCCTTATCTCCTTCAAGTGAAAAAATAAAAACTACATTGTAGATGATCAAACTAAAAAATCAGCATTCATTTGCTGGATCAGCAAGGCTGTCAACTCATCTGTCTGATCTGCTAATGTAATTTTTTTTTTTTTTTGCAAAGTTTTTAGCTTCTGAATCACAATAAGCAGCGAGAGCGAATTGAAAATAACTGCTAACTGTTTAAACATGCTTTATTCCTAATCAGTCTTAGTTACTTTGAAAGGGTTAACAAAGTAAGATAGACTAATGATACTTGCAAGAAAAGGATGTGAGGAGCCAGAATGTCTATAAAAGGTACTAGAAGTATCAAATGATTGCAACATGAGTTCAGACATGTGCAACTTTAACCTTGAACAACACAAGAGAGTAATTGTTTGATCGGTGTGGATAATGCTGTGTTGCAAACGGCACTGACGATCTTCCAGGACTGTTCCTGCAAAATCTTGTTACAAAATCTCTCCTCAAAGAAGACGACTGGTTCATGCCTGTAAATACCGGACTAATTCCTGCAAGCAAAAACATATAAAACAAGACAGAGAATAAAAACGGATTCCCACAAACATCCCAGTAATTAGCCACAAAGCAACTAGAAACATGTAAGACGGCGGCTGAATCCAATTCCAGTGTCTGAAAGTCGGAAAGAACAAAAACAATCAGGGTTTGGTCCTTCTTTCAACCTAAGGAGTAATAAAGCTCTGCAAGTCCGAACCAAAATAATGGAACAAATGAATCATGTGGCTCTCGAACAAACTGAAAGGAGGACATTAAATGCTGAGCTCATAAACACACCCAGACTAAATCTGGAACAATTTTGACCAAAACAACAGAGATATTAACGCCAGAACCAGTC
This sequence comes from Cyprinodon variegatus, assembly GCF_000732505.1. Lineage (NCBI taxonomy): Eukaryota > Metazoa > Chordata > Actinopteri > Cyprinodontiformes > Cyprinodontidae > Cyprinodon > Cyprinodon variegatus. The sequence continues at coordinate 214,738 of NW_015151459.1, read as the reverse complement.
AGAACTGGTTCAGATGAACCAGTGATGCAACAGATTATCTGCAAAGTTGGACCTTCTGCTGCAAAACTTCACTTTTACAGCCAAACTATGATACTAAAAAGTTATTTTATCATAGCTGTGTACATATAAAGATTTGTTGGAATAAAAAAAGATAATTACCATAACAGGAATGTAGAATTTCTTTTTAATAAAGTTTGTTCTTTAATATAATTTAAGGAAATGCTCTCAACTGAATTCATAGAGTAATGAGGACCAATTGGGTTTAAATATAACAAGTACTTAAAATCCATCATTAAATATTGTATGACGTACTTTCAAACAGAACCTTTCATCCGATTCACTGAATGTTCGATTCTTTCTCTGCCAAATAAATAACATCCAAGGAGCTCATTTTCAACTGGCAGCATCTCTGAGGCCAAACCTGATCTTATTAAATATTTTCTGCTTTTATGGCCTCAATTAAGTCTGATTAAATCCGTTTTACTGGTTTTTCAAAGACCGTTCTCTCAGCCTATGCAGCTATTATTTGGATCAAAACAGATACAGCTACATAAAAATAAATCCTACAAAATATGATAAGAGGTTTTAGAAAACGTCTGAGATATGCGTAAAATTCACAGAAAATTCACAGTAGATCAATAACAAGCAGGTTATATTCTGGGTTATTACTTATTTGCTTTTTGAGTTTTGCTTTTCTTTAACAAATGAATCAAAATGCAAAATGTTTACCGTCTGTATTCCTCTGGAGTCTTACTTGTCTTAAATTACTGTAAACTGTTCGCATACAGAGTGTTTTTTGCTCCAATATCAAATAAAAGATGTCATCCGTTTATCTGTCATGTCAAACCTTCGAGGTTTAATGTTGAAACCATGTTTTTTTACAGGGCCAAATCAAGCACACTGGTGAGTGTTAAAGTTTGAAAATTTATATTTTAATAGTCTCTCTATAATTAAAAAGCAATAATTTTGTTATAATTTTAAATGTTTTTCTCACCTTGAAAGTAGGAACTAAAATAAAAATATCCCCTTTCACTCAAAAATAAGAAAGCTTATCAATTAATGTGGATTTGTTTCTAAAAACCTAAACATCATCATCAAGGAAGTTTAGAATTTATTCCAAACTCTAATGTAAAAAATACAAATGCTTAAATAAAGAATATCAGATAATAGTTTATGGTTCATAACAAATCATTTTAGAGGAAAAACTAGAGATTTTTTTTTTTGTTTATTGTGGGGGAACCTCATAAATAGAGGATAATGACAACATAACTTCCTTGAGTCAAACTTAAAAGGGTTTAAGCCTAATTACTCATGAAGGGATGTTTGCTAGTGTCTCTTTTTTTTCGTGCATCACCTTTCCTAAAAGACGTAATACTGGAAACGGGAACACACACTGATGATGTAATCAACCGAGGAGAAGGAGGAGGAGGGGGAGGAGGAGACGGAGGAGGAGGCTGATCCAACATCTGTTTCTGCTCTCAGGCTCCATTTGTTTCCTGACTGCAGAAACAGGACCGTTGAGCTCATCATCTTCCTCATCCTCATCATCATCTAGGACAAACAGTTTTGTTGTTCTTCTGTAGACCTGTGTATAACTGTGCACAGCAGGCGGCAGTTAGGCAGATAGTACTCTGCCTGTCTGTTAATCCGCTTGTTTTTTACAGTAAAATAAAGCTGATTTGCTTTGTTTTTCAGTTAATATGGTTGTTTTGTCCACAGTGGAGCTTAAAAACCTCTGTGGCCTGCCTAAGATATAAGCAAACCTAGCGACTGCTCAGGGCCCCTCAAATAGAACACACAGTTAGTGTGCAAAAGGAAAATCTTCTTGTTGATAAAGTCCCATTTAGAGCCAGGTACACAATTCCCACTGCTTGTACATCGATCAGTGATTATATGGTTGCTCCATTCTCCTCGTAGGACTCTCCTAACAGCCTATGGGTAAATTTAAAAAACATTTCCGTTTCTTCATAAAGCTTTTTTACTCTCTGGAACTTAAAGGGACACTCCACATTATCTAATCCTTTATCTATTGATGGTTTTGGGGATCATTTGCCATAATATCCAAAACAAGCAATGCCACTTATGCAGTTAATACTAAGCAGTGAGACCAAGGCTTCCTATATGAAGTCATGGAGAACGTCCTTAGACCACCTTTGTTTTCTTTAAGTTCCTGAACTAAATGTATATTAATTAAAGAATTAAGAAACACAATTAGAATGGTTTTATATTTTTTCCAAAACATTATGTTGTCAGATTAAAGACAAAATGTCATTGTATTTTCATGCCAACAAACATTAAATCTTTAACATCTGAGACAAACATTTTAGAGCTTTTTTAGTCGTGCCATTTAAATCAGGAATGTCTTTCCGTATATGAGGAACGCTGTCATTGCTTATAGCTATAAACATTAAGATTTTATGGAAGTAATGAAAAGCTAAAGAATGCATAAATATTTTTTGTCTTGTATGAATTGAACTTGACAAAGCAAGCATAATATTATGGCCAATGTAGGTTTCCAACTGGTGTGACACAGGGCAACACAACACACTATCTGTTGCTATCTGACCTCTGACACCTTTCTATTAGAACCAGAGTAAAGTTCTTCAAAAGTTTGACCCATAGAACTAGTGTTGCACCGATACTGATACCTGGCTTTGCAGTATAGGCCGATACCGATACCAGTATCGGGCAGGGCCCCGATCCAGCACTAAAATGGTTGCATCGGTGAATACCAACAAATAGGGCACTGATACCATTTTGAGAGCCAAAAGTTTATTCAATTATTGTCACCCATTCCAGGTCTGCAATAAAAAGTTCTACTGGATTAACTTTGGATTAGTCTTTGTCCTGCTTCAAAAAGGTAGGCAACAGCTTGACAAAGCCATGATGGCAATTATTTTACATCCCAGTAGTATGCAGTTCTTCATATATACACACACACATCAATTTCAAACAGATGGTATCGGTATCGGCCAGTAATGCACAGCCAGGTTTCGGGTATCGGGGCCAGAAAATGGCATTAGGGCAACACTAATAGAAACCCATCTGTTGAATCAGACTAGCCTTCCCTCTCGATTGGCATTAATGAGTCATAATTCGTACATTAAATCATCACTGTTCCTTCTCTGGACCAATCCTAATTGATACTATCCACTGCATTTAAAGCATTTTAAATTCCCTTATTACTAAAATGTGCTATACCCTGACTTTCAGACAACTCAAATCATCTCTTTCCCATTTTAGAAAATATTAACTCATTGCCCAAACTGTCCTACCTATTAACAGGTGCCATGATAAAGAAGCTAATTATTGGCAATTAACTGTCCGGTCAGTGTTCATAACATTCACTCTGATCAGTTTAATTTAGTGGGCATGCAGTAATAGGAAACTTAAAACACATTCATATGTCTGGAGGAAGCACTGATCAGCATTTTGCACTCTCTAATGATTAATCCCTGTCTAGGTCATTCTTCCCTAGTTAATTATATAAACTAAAGAAAACTAAAAGCAAACTACAAATACCGTAATAATAACCTTTGGTTTTTCGGCCTTGTCAGAGACTTTGCGTAGATTCCTGTTCATAAAACAAATAGTTCTGGCATAGGCAAGGTATACATTTGTTTATAACAGTTGTCACTATCCGATCCGTCCTGCGCATGGGGCAACAGATATATATCCGGGTGTGC
>NW_015151459.1:210173-210714 GCF_000732505.1 Cyprinodon variegatus | reverse complement strand
AGATGTATATCTGGATGCGCAAATAAGCTGATAACGCATGCGCAGAACAGATCGTGCTTGCGGGACAGATCGGGTGGTGACAAGAGTTGCTGAGACATTTAAGAGAGAGTTTTCCCCCACCAATCTGCTTAAAGCAGTCCCCTTAGTGGTACGGAGGAGACATAGGTGGAGGGATTTTGATTATTGCATACTAACAGATGTTCATGTGTACCTCAAAGTTACATTTAGGGCAAATTAAAAAGTTAGCAATAATAATTTGTCAGCTTAAACTAAATGCTGCTGTATAAACAAGACACCCTTACAGCATTATATATATCTCTCTGGAAAAGATGCTGCTTGACACAAAGACATCAATTCCTGTATTTAGTTTTCAAATTCCAATAATTATTATTGTTTTAATAGTATGCAGGATATTGTAGATCCTGTTTTTCAGTGTAGTCCTGTTTCTCTGACTGTTACTGGCTGGATGTGCTCTCTTCATCCTCTGACGCGGGAATTGGCCTGGAGCCCATCTGCTTCTGTCTCCTTGAACCCCAGTCAG
>NW_015151459.1:206421-208486 GCF_000732505.1 Cyprinodon variegatus | reverse complement strand
GAACTACTGCCCAATTTTCTAAATCTTAAAGAATGACAAATGTTATAATATTGTCCAAAATAATGTTTTATCAGTATTAAGAAGAACTTCATTAAATGCATTTAATCCAACCATATGAAATTCTGCTCAGGCCCTCACACAACTTTAGGCTGGCCCTAAAAGAAACTCAATGAGGGAATAAATTCAACCTTTCTTTTTTGTCCAACTTAGCCATCCCCCAAAATGTGACATATTTCCCATAATAAAGCCGATGAGTAAATGGGCCATATGCACTGAATCAGCTCAGCTTATGATTCATGCCTGTCTTCATGTTGCAATATCAGTCTGAGAGCAGGTTCTGGGGTTTAGATCTGCTGGCTTTTGTTGCCTTTACCTAATTATGATGCAGTATAACTGGTTCCAGCAGCACCTGGGGTTCATTCTGATAAAAGACTGTGATCAGAGAAACAAAGTTAAAGCCTAATTAACTTCCTCAGCTCTCAAACCCTGTGGGTTATGTAAGAGCAGCCTCTGAGATCATCCTCAGGTCCCCCTGAAGTCTCCCCATCTGACTGATTTCAGTAGAATAAACATTCCCCTTTCTGGAAAACACCAGGCAGAGACACACACAGCTTCTATTGGTTCTTTCTTTTTACATTAACTTCTCCTAAAATGGTCTTTGATGACTTAAAGCAATGTTTTGGATCACTTTTAGTCAATTTCACCAACTTTTAAAACATTTTAATCTAAGATGATGATGCTCAACTTCAGTTAAAACAGTCAGCAGATGAAATTGAATATAAGCAGGAGGATTGTTGCATGAATGTTTATAAAAATATATATTTTTTTCTTTCTAACACACTGAAAAGTGTAAAGCTTAAACTTTTGCTGCCTCCTGCCACTGTGGAAGCGCACAAAGGGGCGCAGCCTGCTAGAAGCGTTTATGTCAACAATTAAATTGTAACACGGGTCACTTTTCACTCTTTTTGTTTTCTAAATAATAGAGACACAAAAGCCCCATTCAGAAGCTGAACTGCAGCTACACACCTCACATTTAAATGTGTTCAAATAAAAAAACATCCAAAATAAGGAAATAATCATTTTAAGATGATATTTACCCCCAGAATAAACTCTGTCTCTTCTCTTGTAAAATCACGGTAGTCTTTAGTCGTAGGCTACAATCCACGGACACGGAGGTGAGCTCCACGCAGGGAATAAACCTCTTACTGACGGGTTGTTATTACTGTCTCTGAGAAAGTTAAAGTGGATCAACTCCCCAACTGAAGGAGAAGCGTTAAATCAGCTCACTTAAAGGGACCGAGGCCAACATCCGGTTTGAGATTTCAAAATAAGATCCTCTCACACTTAGCCTAACGCAACAACACAAAAGAAAGTTTCTCAAAAAGAGCAGTTTGCTATTGTTTTTGATGCTATTCCACCAGGTGTAATAATGTTATTTAAAGTTCAGACTTCTCTGTTCTCCGAAGGCCCAAGACCTCTACCTGATCCAACTGATACTCATGTAGGTAGACTCTGTTTTCAACCCAAATCTCCTAACAAATAACAAACATTGACACTGTATTCAAAGATAACTGCATCTCAGTTCCTTATGTAATTTCAGTCTGGTCTGGTCTCAGAAGTATGTTGGAACAAAACATGGTCTTTACTCATTAAATATATTCTAGTAAACAAGGTTAAAGAGGTTTCCTTTAAAGGTTAAAGAGATTATTCACCGCTGTCCACAGGTGTGAAGTAACGAAGTACAAATACTCATTACTGTACTTAAGAGCACTTTTAGGTATCTATACTTTACTCCATTACTTATTTTTCTTCCTACTTCTGACTTCTACTCATTACATTTTCACACAGGTATCTGTACTTTCTATTCCTTGCATTTTAAAACAAATGTTGATCGTTACTCTTGGCTTTGGTTTAATGTTTATAAATATTTATTTCATGTCATGTGCGCCATCATTGCAGATCATTGGCTCCATCCACATCTAGTGAAAACTAATGTAATTGGATGAGTCATATAACGCAAACACTGATTGGTTAGCTAAAGGAAATCCTCAGAAGCAAGCAGGTG
>NW_015151459.1:196170-205927 GCF_000732505.1 Cyprinodon variegatus | reverse complement strand
TATTTTGTAGTAAACAAGATCATTCACTGCGGTTACCCAAGTCATTTTTGATTAATGCCCGATACTGATCTATGCCCCTGAAAGGGGCAATTGTTGACTTGGCTGCCCAGGGGAGATGTTTTGGTCCCCTGCATGGGGGTGGGGGTTGTAGTGATTGAGGGAAGGAATCAACTGTATCCCAGCATTGTAGGTTTTTGAGAGCTGAAACCTGAGTCCACCCACCCTGTTTAAGGTTTGTTTTTCTGAGAATCTTCAACAGCATTTAGTCAGTCTCCTGTATTTTTTATTAACATGATGCCTTGCTGCAAGGCAGCATGGCCTGTGCCACTGTGCGGTCCCTGCCTAATAAATGCTTAAGAAAAATGCAACCTGTTTAATATTCTAAAGCAATTTTTATCTTTTATTTTGAAAGGCTACCACCACTTCTGCTGGTATATATCAACACTCCCCAACTTGATTGGTCACACCATGAACTGGAGGACTTAAAATGCTCTGACAGCCATCAAATCCCAAAAATGTTGATAATTACAGTTCAATTGTCATATAAAGAAGGGACTGCCTCTTTATTAATAATAAATACCAAATGATGTGAAATATGAAACTAGAAAAACCAAAGAAATGAAGTTTCATCTGCTTTAACTTCAGGAGGAAGGTAAATGAATCAGATTTGTTTTCATTGTTTCCATAGGGAAGAAAAGCTGACAGTGAATGTTCTGGTCCACTTCCCCAGGGGTAATTATGAAGCCCTTTTACTGCTGGTGTCCTGCTGAGGCAGACTGAGTGGAGGTGAGGAGAGCTGTGGGTTCTAATTTGATTAGCAGCAGGCAAAAATACACAGATCCACTGTTCATGATCCAAACCAAAACGAGCCGAGCCAGACCTTGAACGGATTTCTCCAGAGCTTGGAGGAAACGTCGGTCCAGAAATAACTTTTGGGCGAGAAATGCTTTGAAAGCTGAACTCATTCAGCTGTTTTCTTACAGACATTCGGAACTTCAATTCCTGAGATGAAAACGACTGCTTTAAATAGCTGATGTCAGTCATGGAGCATCTGTATCTGGGTCAGTTAAACACAACATTTCCCTGTTTTTTCCACAGTCATGCAGTCTGCCCATCACAGGGAGTTAGTTTGCATTAAAAAAGTCCCCTAAAAAATCTGTATTTGCTGGCTCAGTCAAAGACTGCTGGAGCAAATATAAAACAATGCAAACACACTCAGATGGCCCCAACAAGACTGCTGCTACAGAGCCTAATTACAGCGAGGTAATGAGGATTTAACAAATGGAGAATGCAGATGCATGCTGTTTGCAGGTCACACTGCATACACATCTTGTTTACAGCCCCTGAAGGACTCCCTCAAGGCAAATTAAACCCACTCCCTCTGTACTCCAGCTTGTGCATTTGTGCAAAGAAGGATGGGTCTCTTTTCCGCTGAAGCAGCATGGTGTAACCCTTCAAGGTTCCACAAGAAGCAAAAACAGTCTTGGGAATTCAGCATTATTGCTTCTGACCTTGTAAAGAGTCTTAGCGCATCCCGTTTCTGCTGGAGTTGGGATTTTTGATGTGTCTATAGCTTAGATTTACTTAAAACAAGACTGAATTATCTCTGCCTGTCTCTACATCTTTCCCACTCTCTGCACACTAGGTGGAATGTGTAAGCTAGATAAGAAGAAAGTTACACAACTCCCCTGACAGATGTGGTTATATCACACTGCAGGAATTACACACAGAAATGACCTCAGCTAATCAAATCAATATGAGGTGGAAGACAAATCCAGTCCTACAGGCCCCACAGAAGGCCTCTAGCTTTCCCCCCTTCAGGAGGTACCCCATGCTAAGACCCCCACAGGGGTTGATGTTTCTCCAGCTCTAAAGAGTGGGTGGGTGAGGTTGGAGTCTGTGCACACCCCAAGCAGAGATTAGGATACACCCAAGCTCCGTGGAAGTGACTGATCAATTGCATCTAACCAATAATGAGAAATGGGCAAATTAAAAACAGAAAAACAATCGACTTTAGTAGAAGGCTTTATTATTGTTCCCTTTTTCATCAAAACATTTGTCGATAACGAAAGAGGATTTATCTTCTTACTTTTTCAGCTAGTTGGAAACATGTCGACACACGAGTCATACGTCCTAAGAGGTTTTCATGTTGTTGTGAAACAGGCCCCTCAGCCACAGGTGGTATAAATCTTTCACAATGAAAGAGTGGATTTCACAATAAAAGATTTGGTGATTAAAGGGGGGAAAAGTCCCACGCTTGAATCAGCTCCAGTCTGCTTCCCAGAAAGCTTGCGTATCTGTCGCTGACACATACAGATGGATCATCGTTCAGAGCTTAAACCTTAAGAAATATGACGTCAAGTGTAAAGAGAGACAGGTTGTTTCATTTAGTTGCATCTAGTTTGGTTCTCATTCTCTGCATCAAGGAGATATGAGCTAGTTAAAGTAGTTAAGAGTTTACTTCTGTAAAAATGTTTTCCTACCTTTTTCAGTCTAATAAAACAATTCATACTTCTCCACCAAATTATGCGCTGTCAGGTGGCATAAATAACAGTTGCCTAAAGCAATCCCAGAGATTCCCCTCCTCAGCAACAATTTCCATGCCCTCTTGGGGTATCTTAAGGTTTCCTAAGGCTATGGCAGACTGAGATTTCAAGAGAACATTCTAGTTTTGAGAAGATGTGATAGCAAATGGAGAGAGAAGGAGAGTGCTCACTTTTAATAGCATTCTAGCTGATGACTACCATTCCTTGACTGGTCACCTAAAAGATTTCCTACTTTCTCTGCTTTCCATTGGGAGATAGGCTAGTGTCAGCCAAGGATATACCCACTTTAGATGCTACTAAGAGATATGGTGAACATACTTCAAAAATCGAAATGTGGTTTTGATAGAATTTACAGTTATTTAATACAATGTCAAGCAAAAATGTTAGACATAAACATATATAGGGGCTGAACTTCACAAAAGCCGTTTCTCAATATGTGTATTTGTGCGTTATCATGTGCTCGTATACTTGTGAAATGTTATCAGCCGCAGCCCTAGTACTGTTCCATTTTACAAGAACAAGAAGACAGAGAACGGACAAAGTCCCCGAAAGTTGTTCTCGCACCTCCCTCTTTACCCAGCATGTATCAGAGCAGACTTGTCCGTTCTTGAGATTGACAGCTGTCCCAGCATGCACTGCGGCAGCAGCTTCCAATGGAGCGCTCACAGACCTCAGAGTATTAAGTCAAAACCTCTCTTTTCTGTTGCCATTGTTCCATTAAAGTACGTATTAAGATAATTTGAGGCGAGAACATTATACTTTTAAACGTCACTATATGGCCCGTTTATTGATTTAGTCCGTAATTTAGAAAAAACGTTTCCAAAGTTGAGAGGACCGCAGCAACCAGCGGACCTCCCAGGGTAACGGCAGCCAGGTCTAATCCTAGCCTGTCTGCAGCAGCCCTCTCTCTGCATAACCATGTGTGAAATACCGCTGGCGAGTTTTTTGTTTTATTTGGCAAAAAGATTGTTTAATTTGTGTTTATCTGACTGTGTTAATTATCATTTCCTCAATAAATGAAAAAAGTGATAATTCATTATTATCTAGAGACTATTAATAACAGGAGGTGACTAGCCGAGCGTGTGGTGACGTCACAAGTACGCTTCTGTTCCAATCGACCCATATTTATGCTACGTGCTCAAGTTCTTCAAGAGTCCGAACTTTACTGTGTTCTTCTCAAGAACATAGTTGGTGAGGACACAAGTCCGTACTTACTTACTTGTGAATTGAGAAACGACCATATATTATAGCAGGCCACCAGCCAAGACATGCTGGTTACTAGACTCTCCAATTTTAATCTAAGTCTATCCAAGGCTAAAGATAGCCTATCTGTACTCAAAGGAAAAAGTCAGTCCAATAGGTGATCAGCCAAAGATGCCAGTCACCAACCTATTGTGTAAATCCCTTTACTGGGGAAATGGGGAAATTCGCTCTCTGCATTTGACCCATCCCCTTGGGGAGTAGCTTGGGGTTAAGGGTTTTGCCCAGGAACACAGAGTGGAGGGTGTGGGGATCGAACCGGGTACTTGCAAACTTCTTATAGTACAAGCACACTGCTCTAACCACTAGGTCAACACTTTGCCTACTTCTTCAAAGCTAATGCACGTGAGCACTCTCTTTTTTAATTTGCCAGAGCCTGCCACCCAGTCAGTGGTGTTCTCCTATCACTAGGTAGATGAGCAGATAGCTTCAGAATGGACATAGCCTCCTTGGTAAGGTAGTAGCGAACACTGGGTGCACAAAGTGAACTACAATTTGCGACAATGGGACTGACTGTTCACAGTGCTGAAGTAATTCCCATGGAAGGAAACATTAACTGTGCAAAGTCAAGAATGTCAGTATAGTTGGTCACTGGGGTAGTGACCAATGTACTATGGTCTTAGTGACATGATTGTCACAAGCTTGAGTCCCACCCAGCTGACCCTTGTCGTATGTCCTCCCCCCTCTTTCCCAACCCCATTTCCTGTCAGCTGACTTTCATTGAAATGCCACAGACCAAAAATTCTTTCTAAAAAGAGAATGGTAGGAGATTTATAAGAAAAGAGCTTGACATCTGTATCCTCCACATTGGCTGATATCTATTTAGTTGTCCCAACCCAGCTTTTCTTTTATAATCTGACATTTCCTAAAGTACTTAGATAAACCCTGTTGTCATTTATTTGCAAGGAAAATCCTTGAAAATCTTAATGTTTCATCCACACCATTACACAGCCTTACTGTGGTTTATGCTAAGCGACAGGTTTCCATTTCCTAGTAGAGAAAGTCATGAATGACTCACAGGAGACGAGTGACCTCACAGGCAGGAATTCTGGGAATCTGTTAGAAAATGAGGCTCCATGTGTTTCCACTCACATTTCTGTGATCGAAGGAAACCGCCGAGCCTCTGAGGTGATGGAGGAGGACGGCAAGGAAGAACATTAAACCCTCAAACACACAAGAGGGGAAACGCTAAAAAAGAAAATACAGAGCCTTTAATTCCTTTCAAGTGTTCTTTATAGACAACTGAGGAAGGTTTAAATTATTTATTGAGCGAAAGAGAACTGAATGTCTCTTCCAGGCTCAGTAGATGATTCCAAGGCAGGAGAGTTTTATAAAAGAAGTTGGATTAGAAATATTGTGATTAAAATAAGTTGACCAAGTTAGGGTTGATAGGCTTAGATGTATGTGTTGGTTATTGAAAATATTTGTTTTGTTGTTCCAGGAGTGGTGGAGTGATGGAGGGTGGACAGGCAGGTGAGTAATGGATGGTTTGTGGAGCTCCAGGGAGGAACTACCAGAAGAGCAGTAAGGAGACTTTCCAAAGAAGAGCTCAACTAAGAGTTCCAGGGAGGACTGGGGAACCAGAGGAAGAACTATAAATTGATTAACAGCTTTTTCCTATAAGGAGAATACAGAAAGTAAGCGAAGGAGCTAGAATGCAACAAAGTTTTAAGGCTTGATAACTACTCTATTAAGGAGAACGTTCTGGTCTCTGAGGGGATCTGCTCTTCTTTATTCTCCTCCTAATTGGGCCAAATGAGCTCCAGCTGGGAGGGACACATCTGAATGTCACCCTCTGTTATCACTGAGGTAGTGCACACACACACACACACACACATTCATCTGGATATGGTATACAGAGCATGCAGAGAAATGTGTCCTGGGTTTTCAAAGGAAACATCTTTTCCAGAAGCTTACACTTTCCTCAACTAAATAAAAATATAACATCAATAAAATCTCTTTCAACTTCAGCTTACTTTGTATCTGTTAACTTTGGGGCAGGGATATTAAGGATGTTTAACTGATAATAAAACATGACAGAAAGTGGAAGGATGTTGAGGCTAGATTCAGGTCAGGGTCAAAGTGGCAAGATTTGCTGTTTTTAATAAAGTCCCATGATGGTGTTAGAAAGTTCCTCAGCAGTAAAACGTTTCCCCCTTAGCTACAGTTTAGGCTATTCCATTTTGTTTTGTTTTTTCCAGCAGCATTTCTAAAGAGTGAGCAGGCAATAAAAGTAAAACAGCCAAGCATGTCACACAAGAACGAGCTAAATAACTCAGGGTATTGGAAATTTCACATAAACATGTCGAAATCTCTGTCTGTCCCTTTTTCCTCGTACTGGGATGAAAACTTAGGTTTCTCTTTCTGCCTTCCTTTTCCCACTGTCCTCTCCTCTTCTTGCTCTCCTCCCCTTCTTCCTCTCTTTTAAGGCTCCGAGGTCGTCGCGGGGGTCAGAGCCGTCCTCCGCCTGGAACCAACATACGAAAATAGACAGAAGCAGAGAAAGAGAGGAAGGGACGGAGCCGGATGGTGGATTTTTTATATATCGCTGACTCTGAATGAGGCCGGGACACAAAATATGAGTTGTAATTTATCTTTTTTTAACCCTGAGTCTGGACATTATGTACAGTCAACTCAAAGCAATGTATTCATTATTCTACCAACACATAAAAGAGCAGATGGTCACGAGGATGAAGTTGATGTCACTGGAAAGAAGTATGTTAACACCGAAAAAGTTAAACTGTTAAAAAATATTATTTATCTGGAAATAGCGTAGGGTGGAAATAAAAATAAAGGTTTTAAGGCTTGTTTTAATTCAATAGCAGAGCAGCATTTGTTGCCAAACTGCTTTCAATTTATGCATAGAAAATTGGTTTGATGAGCATAAACATTTGTTTGGTCATGTGACAATATATATAATTGGTAAGTACCTATTCTAGGCTATAACAGCACTACCTATATCAGCCTCTTTTGATAAAAGCAATTTAACTATCGGAAAAAAACTCTTAAACAGACCTGCCCTCAAGAAAAATATAACCAGCAATCTAACAGTTTTTTGGTTACATTTCCAAGTCACACCTGGCTGTAACTGTTTCCAGTCCCCAACAATTAAGAAATCCAACAAACCAGCTACATGAAGTAGGATTTAAAAAGTGTCTCCGCTTCCAGGTTCATGTTGCTTTTTGTAACTAAAACATTAAAACTCACTGGATCTCCATGTGATTCTGCATGTGGGTCAAAAATTATAAACCAACAAGACGGAATCATCCACCCAGTCTGACCCAGCAGAATATCCCTAGAATTGTTGCACAAAACTTAATTTACTTCATCACCACGATCAGTTAATCCACTCTTTAGCTGCACAGTAAAGACATTCAGATCAGCAGATTGAGCAGTTTAAAGAAATGTTTCAGGAGTTTTTTAACAGAACCACTCCTGTGTGTTCTACCACCTCTAAAGCCAGAGCAATCATTGTTCCTGAGCTAACTCCTCTGGCAACTTCTCATTTTCATTTAGCCAATTTCCCCTTACCTGAACCTTATGCATGTGTTAAAATGTTCACTAGATTTCAGTCGATACCTCAGGTCTTTTTTTGTTTGATTGGGATAAATTCTAATTTGTGATCTATTTGTGAAGTAAGTGTTGTGGGTGAGTTTCAATTCCATTTTACCTCTGAGTTTAAACAGACTTCCAGATATACTGAGTCAGTTTCTGACATTTCCAGTTAGATGTAGAATTTAAAACAGGGTAACCAACTAGTATCAGACTTTGCAAGTGCGATTTGAACTCTAGTAGCCTCTTATGCCTGGTAAATGGTAATTGGCCTGTACTTATGTAGAGCTTTTTCAAGTCAGAGGACTTGACCAAAGCACTTTACTTTCGGTAATTCAGTCATTCATGCACAAACTCACACACTGAACCTGGGAATCCTAAAGCTCTAAAGTGAGTTTTACTTCAACCCCTGGATGAAATAATAAAATATTGTCATGATTTTATCTAAAGATCTGACCCACACAGAGAGACAAGTGAAAAGTTTAAAAAGGTTTTATTGAGAGTTGTGTGGAGAAGAGTCCAGTGCTGCTCTGAACACTGTCGAACCGGGACTGAAAAGTGAAGGGGAAGATTCTGCGGTTAGTTCAGGCTCAGTGGGAAATTTGTGTCTTCGATTTGAAGAACGGAATGAAGGCAACAGGACTCACGTTTCCAGAAAAAGGTGTCTCTTGTTGAATCGAGTCGGTGTGGGTTGTTCCAGTGAATGACTTGCTTGTTGGAGGGCGGACAGGGTTTACCCAGGTTGCGGTGTTTCCTTGAGGAATGGAGGAGCTGACTGCCACTTAGTTTTCCTGCTGTACTTGAACGGTTTCTTGTGGAGATGAATCCCCTGCTCAGAGAGAAGCCTAAACAATCCTTGGGGAAAAGATCCAAACCACTAGCTTGAATCCTCAGCTCAGTTTGATGCTCAGAGAATCCTTCCAGGGGGGAGAAGGTCCAAAACATTCTGTTTGCAGGATGACTTCCTGCCGAGAGGCAGAGACAAAAACAGTAGGGTTAAAACTCAGGTTGACAAAAACTCAGCTTGGCTAGAGTACCCAAAACTGGCAAACACTCTGGTGTCGAGGTAGTGGCAGTCAGCAGCTCAAGAGTCCTCCGGTAATGAGGTAACCATCACCAGGTGTGTGAGGAGGCCAACGAGAACCAGGCGCCGCCTGGTGGTGGAGGGAAGACAAACAAAAGCACAACTCACACAAACTGGGTTCCTAACAAGGATGAACAAGCCTGCAGAGAGGAGTCTAAAACTCTAGAGCAGGGGTGCTCAAGTCCAGTCTTCAAGAGCTACTATCCTGCAACTTTTTGATGCACCCCATTTTTAACACACCTGAATCAAATGAGTGGCTTATTACCATGCCACTGCTGAATTAAAGGAGGGGAATAAGATTCCGGGGTGTTAGAGAAGAGGTGCATCTAAAAGTTACAGGGTGGTAGCTCTTGAGGACTAGACTGAAGCACCCCTGCTGTAGAGGAACTAATCTCCCTGGCTATTCGCATTGAGAGCAGATTTCGAGAGAGAACTCAGGCAAAACAACTGAATAATTTACCATTTCCCAAATCTCATCTTCCAGATTGTTAACAGAGTTCTAACTCTTCCAGGCCAGATCCAGAGGAACTGATGTAGATTGGTCGTTCCAGGCTGTCACTTGAGGAATGACAACATCAGATGAAAACTGGACTCTTCCTTTATGGCAATGAGAGTGGTAATTTAATAAGGAAGGGACCAGTGGGTATGTTTAAGAGCAGACCCTTCCGCCTGACAGCAACCTGTTCTTTCCGATTGAATCAACCTTTTCGCTCTTTGCTTTAATTGATTCAAGTTGCAAACAAAGTCCTAACAATTTAGCTGAATATTTGCTCCTTCCTGTTGTACACCTAACTGAACCCTTACATTTCTAGGCTCTAGATCAGGGGTGTCAAACTGATTCCAGAAAGGATCAAGTGGCTGCAGGTTTTCTTTCCAACCAAACAATAGCACACCAGACTCTATTCATCTCATCAAGTCTTCATGTTCAGATTGGACTCACTTAATGAGATGACTAGAGTCTGGTGTGCTATTGTTTGGTTGGAAAAAAAACCTGCAGCCACACGGCCCTTTCTGGAACCAGTTTGACATCCCTGCTCTAGATGGAAGTCCTCTGGATGTAATCCTGCACCGAAAAGAACCAGTAAAACTTTAGATGTCAGGCAATCATACTGAAAAAATTGATTTTTTATGTTCTCTTCACATGCAATGGCGACCTGTCCAGGGTGTACCCCGCCTCTTGACCATTGACTGCTGGAGATAGGCACCAGCACCCCTCGCGACCCCAGTTGGGACAAGCGTGTCAGATGATGGATGGATGGATGGATGGATGGATGGATGGATGGATGGATGGATGGATGGATGGATGGATGGATGG
>NW_015151459.1:190851-195778 GCF_000732505.1 Cyprinodon variegatus | reverse complement strand
CTCACCACCCATATGACTTTGTTATTGAGCTCCTCTCCCCTCCAGTAGGCTGTATAACCTGTCCAAACCTGAGAGACAGCATATGGAGACCTACATATATGAGTCGCTAGCTGCTGGAATTATCTGCACCTCTAACCACACCTGTTGGAGCAGGTTTATGTCTTTGTCATTAAAGAGGATGGATGACTAAGACCTTGCATTGTTTGTAAGATCCTTAAGCAGATTACTGTGAAAAAATAAATATCCACTTCTTTTTCTCTTAGCAGCTTTTAAACCGGTTCATGGCTCACATTTCTTCACCAAGTTGGATCTCTGAATTAGAGAAGGAAATGAATGGAAGATGGCACTGAAGTCCCTCTTAGGCCATTTTGAATATGCATTAAGTTTCACAAACACACCTGCAGTTTTTTTTGTTTTTTTTAATCTCTGCTTAAATGCCAGCCGAACCCATTTGCACAGGGATGGATAAAACCTTTCAAAAACCCAAACATTACTCACCATTAACTATTTTAATTAATTTAAAACAAAACTATTCACATATTTATATATCTGCGCTTGCAATATTCACCACTGTTCGTCGCCTTTAAACAAAGAGCAACTGGCTAGGACTGAATGAATCACGCCATAACCTAGGCTACGAAGGATTCACTGGACCTGTCCTTCCGACTGGATTAAATGAAGGCTGCATTTGTCAGCTGCATATGTAGTAGCCTTCAAATCTGAACAGGCAACAGCTCCAGGCTATCATTTAATCAGCCAACAAATCTGGCCTTTGGAGGATGCAGCTGCCGGATTCGAACACTAAAAAGTTCTCCGGACTCCTGCTAATTAACTAATTATTCAACTCAGGTGTGTTGAAGCAGGAACGCACCTTAAAAGTGCAGGACACCTGATATTGAGTTATTGAGGAAATGTAATCTAAGCCATGATTTCTTAACCCTGGTCCGCACAGTACTTCATCTTTTAAATGTGTTTCTACTCCAGCACAAAGGATTCAAATGATTGCATCACTTCCTCAGGAGCCATAAAATGCTTCAAAAGTCTGTTGATCACCTTTTCATTCAGGTCAGGAGTGTGGAGGCAGGGAAACACCTACAACATGTAGAACAGTGAGCCATGAGGGCCCAGATTAAGAGGCACTGATGTAAATCATTGCAGGCTCAATTACAGTCAGAGTTAAATATTAAACTTTAAGACAGACTCTGCAAAAATGGCCGCCGTGGGAGAGTTTCAAGAACAGACCACTGCTGACTGGAAAGAAAAGAAAGACTAATCTTATATTCACAAAAAATTTAAAAATGACTCAATGAACCCCCAAAGCAGCAAAATATACTGAACATGTTAGTTTGGTAATAGGTCGATAAACTTGGGGCTGCAGAAGCTGGATGTCTTGCCATGATTAATGGAACCACGAGCTCTGCCAAACAAAAAATCCAACTTTGAAAGAAAACTTTAAGTAAGTCCCCGAACAAAGCACTGAGGTTTTGTTTTTTTGGTGGTTTGCTCTTTTTTTGCTGTTAATTAATTGTTAATTTTTAATATTATTCAATAAAAGGAATAATATTCCGATTCATATTGTTTTTTTGTTTTTTTTAAATAAAATCTCAACAGTCTAATCTGGACTGTACAATGTAATGAACTGCAGCTGACTGTTCAGCCACGACACCGTTGGTTGGTGTTTAGCAATGTGTTTTTGCCCAAGAAAAACAAAATATTGAGCCAAAGAATATCCTTTAACCGGTTTCTGGCTTTTGCTCTTTTAAAGATAATTTAAAAAACACAACTTGAGTTTTTGCCTTCAATAGAAACATTTGGATTCAGGTGATAGACAACAGTGCTGCTGCATTTTCTGGTTTTGTAAAGAGGCCAGTTTGGCCTCCTCAGCTGCTAACTGAGAAACACGCCTTTTTAAAAAAATCTCTGATTCTGTCTCTACATCTTACAGTTTTAAAAATGTGCTAAATTCTTCCCTATTGAACCAAGAACATATCAGTGTTCTCATCTGATGCAGCACAGGAAAGAAAATAGTATTTTAGAAAATGTCACCTGTTTCCTTTCACACACTTTTCAATAGTTGAGCCCAAATATCTTATGTTAATTTAGGGTTAGGGGAAAGATGGAGTGTACTCAGTTTACAGAGCAAACATGTATGTTTACATGTATCCAACTGACAGAAAGAAAAGACCTGGGAACCTTAGCGGGTGAAGTACAAGACAAACAAACATCCAATCCATTTCATGCTCTGTTAGCTCTGGAAAGTTTCCAGCTGGACTAAAGTATATGTGTGTATACGTATATGTGTGTGTGTCGATAAAAGTTATGTGTACAGTGATTATCAGAAGAAAACATCAGGAATTTGGAAGGGGGTGGTTTTTCTGTGCTTGTGTGTCTGTTTCCATTTTGATGCGAGAGCCAAGAGCTTCAAGTCCAAAATCCGGTGGCATTGTTTACTGCAGCGCTGAAGAGTGGGTTTGTGTGTATTTCTGTTCAAGTGAGCATAAGTTTGGAAGGAAGCCAACCCCATCCAATTTTAAATTTAACCGAGGACTGACTGGTCCCTCTCAACAGTGGGAAGTCAGCTTGTTGATGTTGGAGTCTCTGGGAATGGGGAAAGACGAGGCCGGACACACCACAACGTCATTAAAAACAAATGCTTTTGTGGGCGAGGCGCAGCTCTGCTTGGAGGGAAGATGTTTTATTTTGCCTGGTCCTGTTGCTGGTAGACATGTACCAGTAGAAACTGGGAGTAGGATTAGGAAGATAAATAGATTTTTATGATGAGGAAAACTAAGATTTTTTTCATCTATTTCCAAAGGGAGGCTTCGGCACAGAGGCTACTTTTTCACTTTCTGAGTATGCAGAGAAACAAAAACAAAAAGGCAGTTTCTATCATTCATTTTACTATATCTGGGAGTCATCTTATTTCACTTTTTTCTTTTCCCCTTGAGGAGGAGCATTAACACAAGTTACAATATAGAAAGTCTTAGTTAAAATAGGCCGCTAATGTCCAAGATATCCAAGATATTGCAGGTCCTGCTTTGGATATTTAAATGACATTCATACTAATACCAACTGGACTGTAATGAATTGAATATTAAATTCAGATTATAACACAAGTAGGTCTAAAATACCAATGTTAGAAAGCCCATCCAATTGCAATGTGTCTTTGACTTTGTTTGCAACGACTCCTTCTGAGCAAGAAAGTGGTGACAATGGAGAGGAAAGACTTAGTGTTGACAGAAAGCAAAAAAAAAAAATAATAATAATAATAATTCTGGTTTGTAAGAAAAAAAAAGATCTATAGGAAAAATGGGTTTGCAGCATTAGCGCCTTTAATGTTTTTATCCAAGAAGAGAATGGGTCAGAGCTATAATTATATGAGTGGCAAACAGGGTCTTTCTGTAATGATATGTTATTATTCCATCCACAGTTTGGATAAATAG
Source organism: Cyprinodon variegatus (assembly GCF_000732505.1). Classification (NCBI taxonomy): domain Eukaryota; kingdom Metazoa; phylum Chordata; class Actinopteri; order Cyprinodontiformes; family Cyprinodontidae; genus Cyprinodon; species Cyprinodon variegatus. Next base: position 192,335 of record NW_015151459.1, on the reverse strand, counting down.
GAGAATGCAGTTCTACCAAGTTCAGAAAACAGTCCTCTACAATCAAACCGAATTCAGGAGTGCTAGTCATGGCAATTATTTTAGGATGTTAACGATGTTTGCCAATAAAAGTGCAATTTACCCAGTCCACCATTGTACGTAAGGTATACCATGGCTGTTTTCCTATTAATTATAATTAACAATGAGTTCTAAATTTGATGTAGCACACAAAGGCCAGTGACATAGAAAAGATTAACAGCAAAGTTTAGATGAGGCAGCGTGCAAAAAAAACCATTACCATTGTGATAGCCAAAATGCCTTAATATTTCTTTAACCATTAAATCCAGATGGAAATATTTAAATTAAGGATCATGGGTTAGGTTTTTTTGTTAATTTTGTTTTTTTTAAAGAATACTGAAATAGTATTTCAAATACATTCTAAAACCAGTATATTAATGCAGTGATACTCTCTCAACAGTGCTTTCAACTGGGGGAAAAATAATGCTGCACGGTAGTTCCAATCTTAGTATTGTTGCTTCGCTGGGGGAAAGGTCCTGGGTTTAAATTCTGGTCTTTGGTCACTCTGCTTTTAGTTTGCTTTTCTCTTTGGATGCTATCATCTCAAAACCCAACAGTATAACTATTAGGTTAATTATTATTATTTTTTTTTTTTTTTAAATGCCCATAGTTATGACTACGTGCCTGCATGGTGGTTTGCCTTGTGTGTCCCTGTGATGAACAGGTGACAGAGAAGGCGTGTGACCCTTGTCTCAACCAGTGGATTCCAAAACAACTGTGTCAGTATGATCTGTAGACTTTGAATGCATCTCATACATGCTTTGATCTTAATGGTCCCTGTGATAGTGGTTTTGGTATAAAATCACTTCTGTTGTCTGCCTTTCCAGGTTCAGACTGTTGCTATTGACAGTGTTATATGCTAGCCTAACAGTTGAAAGCAATCAGAAATGCAGAAAAAAACCCATCACGGTAAAGATAAGAGGAATCAAGGGCACAGAGCAATATCAGAGATGTGTGGTCATGGATAAAGAAGATCAAAGGCTTCAAGCAGAAAGATGATCAGACAGATTGAAATCTGATCAAAGGCATTAAAATGAACAGATTCTTCAATCGGTTCATTCAGGAACAACCTTAGCATCCTTCTCTCTTGCTCAGTGTCAAATGGACATCCCACCCTACTGGGACCCAAAGTTTCCCTCTCACATCTCAAGGGTTTAATCTTCCAGCTTTGGCACAAACCCTCCTGCTTGTTTGCACTTGTTCTCAACCAAATCAGAAAAAACTAAGCCAACAGTCATCAAATACTGGAGATCTGTTGGTCAACCTGAAAAAGGCAACAAGCAGCTATCAGGACCCGCTGCAGTTTGATTTCTTGGTGTTCACCGGGACAACAAACTAAAGGAGATACAATAGGAAAGCCGTCTGAAGGAAGGGGCAGAGCCGACTGTACTTCTTAAGGGAGGTTAGGTCTTACAATGTTTGCAGCA
>NW_015151459.1:187463-190781 GCF_000732505.1 Cyprinodon variegatus | reverse complement strand
GTAAAAGCATCAGAACAAATGACTGTAAGGGTGGTGCTTTTCTGGGAACTCCTCTAGAACTTGATTTTAAAAAGAAGAATTCTTCACAAAATAAGAAACAGTATGAACAACAGGCACCATCTATAGAAGGCTTCAGTCAAAGGCTTCTCCAAATCCATTACTACAAAACATCCTTCCTGCCTACAGCTTCCTGCCTACAGCTATCAACACATACAACAACTGGTTGAAGAAACACAGCAGTTAGAGCAACATTCAATTTCCCTTTGTCATCGGACAATTTTAATGAATCCAACAGAACTGAATTGAGCTGATCCTCTTCTTTATAGGTGCTACATTTTGGGCTCAAGTAATCAAGAGCACTTTAATTGTGTTCTTTTGGGGTGGTGGCCCTCTTTTTGATTTGTGATTTACCATTTATTCTTATTACTTTATCTGCTCATCTTATCATTGATAACAATATACATAAAAAAATAAATGCTATATCAATACTTTAGTTAAATGCTCCAGATACACATTCCATTCAGACTGATCCAACCACACAACCATCCATCAATATATCATTTAAACATTATGTAGATGGATGATGGTTACAACTTTAAGCCATACAGTAATGTCTGCACCACCTGAAAGGCAAGTGGAAGCATGTCAACAGCCTGAATAAAAGTATCCAACTTTTGCTATCTGAAAGGTAACGTCTACAACAGTCTTAAACCAGCCCATCTGTCAAACAAATATCACTGGGTCTACAGAATATATGTTTTGGACAGATCTAAAATCAGAGAAGCATGGTTAAAGTTAATTAATTAATTTAGGGCCATTTCACAAAACTTAGCATCTCAAGACATTTCATTTGGTTGATTCAATCAAATCCTCCAGACAGGTTCACGAAACCCGGCAGATTGCATCATGTTTTGTAATTGCGTCATTCACTCCGTCTGGACGAGCATGTTGCAGCAGTGGAAAGCCACCTGCATTGTGGAACAGACTTTGCAACAATCCCTCATATAGCGCTCTCCTTAAACAAGTAGAAACCTCCACCAGAAGCAGGCTCAGTGTAAATCTGTATTGGCTGACTTGAGAAGACAAGTGGCCCCCTGTTAGGTTAACCAACAGGGGTCAGAAGTAGATGTAGTTACTGTGAAAAGAAAAGCAAAGAACAAATTGTAAAAGTTTTGATATCTGCAAATATTGCAAAAACTGGAAAGCAGCAGAAAAATGTAGTAAAGTAAGTGAAAAGTGGTCATCATGTCCTCCAGCACCTTAAGCCTATAGCAGCATAACTAGAGATAAACCTCAAAACAAGCTAAGCCATTTTAACTATAAACTGCTATGTATTTATTTTATTTTTTTATAAAAATGCCTTTATTGCTAAGATTAAATAAAAAATGATTACATGACCACAACTTGAACCTTGATCTGGTTGATAATACAATTGAGCCAAGTCAGAAACTGAAAGGAAGAACACTTAGAGAGTTTTGATCTATTGGATCTCTGCAATTAATCTCAGTAGCTTATGTTTATTTAGGTTATACTTTTGAAATCTCCTATATTCATTTGTAGCATGCAAGATATAAAAAATGTCATATTCTGCAAAAACACCTCTCTATTCATACTAAGAGTTTTCTTTGTGGGATGTCAGAGCTCAAATAAACAAGGGGAAAACAAATCAGCTTAACCACAAGCGTCATATTCCTGCAAAATACTTATAACTACAGTGAAACAGAATATAAATTTTTTAGGCCGATCCTCCTAACTACAACGCTTTAGAGTCGTGACTCACTGAAGTGAGTGAATTATTCACAGTAGAAAGAGAGGATCCATCAGGAACAGTGACTGTTTCAGCCTCGACAGGAAAAGTACCGCCTCTGTTAGTTTACAAATGATCCATGAAGGACGATTGGAACCAGTATGAGAGGGAAAAAATGGAGGAGTTATGGAAAGAATGTGTTTTCATGCCTGTAAGGCAGTGACCTTGGAGTCATCAACTATAGTAACCTTAGATCAAGTTGAAGAGACAGGAAAGAAATGAATGAAGGAAAAGACGGAAGGAAAAGTTAAAAGGGGAAAGAAGAGGAAAGGAGGAGCCTTCCCAGGATAAGAGAGGCAATAACTGGAATGACAGAAATCATGCTTATGCTTGTGTATCTCTGTTAAGACCATCTGTCAGTCTATACTTTATTGTCTCTTTGGGCTTTAAGACATTAATTTAGGCAGTGGGGTTTAATGTGATTTGGAATAATAACCAGAGTGAAAATCATAAGTCTGGACAAGTTTAAAGAAAAAACAATCAGAAAGGCCGATGTGTTGCTCATAACGGCAGAGATACAAACATCTAAGTTCATTTACTGAGGACACGTGGGAACTGTAGAGGGGACGGGACTCTGAAGTAGAAAAGGCAGAAGGAAAACAGTAATTTCACCACAACACACACATACACATACACATTCTTGCCTTGCTATATGTAGTGAGGACCATGTGTTGGCTCTCATTTATTTCCATTATTTGTTGTGTTTTTTACCCCTTTCTGTACCCTAACAATAACCAATGCATACCTAAACCTCATAAATGGGATACCCTCACTTTCGTACAAACTGTCCTCAATTAGATGGTAAAAAATCATAAAAATTGTCCTCACTCTGATACCAAAACAAAACACACAGAAAGCTCCTCATGTGTGGTATTACTCCCACAACTCCCACAAAGCTGTTATGTCTATTAAATCTCAGAGTGTAATTTGTTGTCTCTAAAGGGAAATGAAGATGCATTGTCCCACTTACAGATTTCTTCTGGTTTTGCTTTTTCTTTCTTACACTTAACTGTTTCAGATCATTAAACAAATGCTCAAACCAGAAAAAAAAGATAATTTAAGTCAACATGACTCAACAGAGAATTTTTTTTTTTTTTTTTCCTCTGTGACACCATAAAGTAGGCTAAAGGCTTTCGGAAAGCAACATATTATGTCCCAAACCAAAAGCCTTGTAACTTCCACAAATAAATTTGGCTTAAAAAAATCCTTGAATAATTTGTCAGAATTTCAACAACATGGTGGCACTAAAAGAATCTTAAATCTACTTTTCTTGTTACTAACATAAAAAACTGTGTATTTGAAAGCTGTAAACCACCTGATCCAAACTAAGTCACTGACATCTATGAGTCAGGAATAGACTCCCAAGCTATTTCCACCACTTTGGGAATTAATAGAACCACATGTGAGCTCTACAAATAGAGAAAAATACATTTGAAAATGTTGTCAGGTGCCTGCCTACAAATCACCCAAAGATTATACTAATGATTCAACCAGGAGGTAGCAGAAGAACC
>NW_015151459.1:185412-186410 GCF_000732505.1 Cyprinodon variegatus | reverse complement strand
CCATGCCCAGCTGAAGCCCATCCAGGCCAAGTGAGGCCTATATGGGCTTTCTATACAAACAAGGGCGTAGGTTTGATTTGAACTTTGGTAGGGACACTATCGGTCGGTTGTCATTGGTGCTACACAATATGCATGTCCTTTTTTTATGCACGATGTGAGCATCCATACTGATAAGGGGAATTCATTGCTAACAGAGAAAAACAGCATTTTGCCACATTAATAAAAATTGTATTGGCACTACACTCATTAGATGCTGTTTATCAATGTTTGAAGTATCACCTGCTCTGATGAATGTGGAATTAGGACTGTTTTCCACTTTGAACATGGTTTCATTTGAGCGACTAATAGAGAAGGTAAATACAGTATTTTCTTTTGAAGATAAAGAATTGTGCAGAGTTAAACCCCACTATTATATTTTTACCTACTATGCTCTCTCTGTATCAAGCAAAATAATACATTCATTAAAATATTAACTTCACTATAAAGTTGAACATCTGGGCTGTAGTTACTCTGTGTAGCCCATTTTATGTATTTTATCTGGGGCTGAAAATATGAATCGTGTTAATTGATTATTTCAATATTTGTCAACTAATTTAGTAAGTGATTCATCATTAACTGGAGTATAGAGACTTTAAGACATACAGTAATATAAATGTAAAATGTGCCTTTCCCCAGAGCAACCCACTTAGATCAGTAATTATACCAAAATTTTAAAAAATACAATATAAACGATTAAAAGAAATGTTTTTGTCTGTCAATATTCTCCATCCAGAACTTCTCAATAGGAAATATTTTAGTTTCACCTGGTTTATTTAGACATCACCTGAAGCACTGAAGGGCCAGCTGCTTCACCTACAAGCTGCCCTGCATCATTATTACTGGATATCTGTGTTTTCTATAATCATATAAAGTGCTTTTTTAATAGTAAATGATTAAATGTAACACAACCTTTTCTCATCGTCCTATATTGCTTACTGTCTGACTGTTTAAATAGCCCA
>NW_015151459.1:182740-183486 GCF_000732505.1 Cyprinodon variegatus | reverse complement strand
TAGGGACATGTCCCTATGGTCCCTATGCAAACCTACGCCCATGGCCAATCACAACGCAGAGATGTGTTTTGAATTTTTGGATGCAAAGCAGGCGGGGTTTTGAGGGCGTGATGACAAAGCTGCACGATGCTGAAGAAAGCACAACAAGGAAGATAGCAACAACTACTGAGCAGTTCTCGTTCTGCTTTGGAATCCATTTTGGTAGGATTAGACTTGGAGTTTTCGTTGAAACGTGAGCAGGAAGAGGCTCTACGCTCATTCATTTTTGAGAAGGACGTATTCGCTGTTTTACTGACAGGCTGTTTGTTTACACTCCCCAATCAGCTTTCTGTCATGCTTAGTACGTCATTGCCAGTTGCGCTCATTGGTCAGAGTGTTGGCCAATAGGCACAGACAGTGGTTTGAAAAACAACGGGTTGTTCTCTTCAACAGTCTACTGATGTCTCATTCGTCGGGGCCAGACTTAATTACACATTTAATGTCACATTTAGTCTGGCTTATCAGGCTACGACGAAACTGCAGGGGTTCACGATGTATGTTCTTACACTGTGCGACCCGACACTCTGATGCAATCTCTACCTGCTCACTCTGATGCGATCTACCTGCTCACACCGTACGTCTAAAACCCACGTCGGACTCAGCTCCACAGGGAGATGGCATTACTCGGACTCGTCTATCCGGAAGCCAAATGAGCAGAAGAGGAATATGAAGCTCACCAGAGTAAACGCGCTGCCTTGGCAATTTGT
>NW_015151459.1:175066-181783 GCF_000732505.1 Cyprinodon variegatus | reverse complement strand
TCGCTTATTTTAAAATTTTCTGGAAAGGAACATCAAAGTTTGAGGGAGATAATGAGTAGACCCACCAGACAACTGAGAAACTATCAAATGAGCATGGAAGTGTTAATTTGATGGTCTACTCCTTGTTTAACATTGATATGCCATTTGTTTTCATAGCACTGCTTGGCTTTGGTGATAGGTGGAGGATTGGTATCTAATTTTTTATTCTTTTGACACGGTTGTCAGAATAAACCAAAACAGGAGTGTGTAGGAATACATACAATGACTCGACCAATCTTTAAAAGAAGTAATGGTTAGCATATTATTATTATTATTATTAATTTCTTACATTTCATGTATTTCCCCTCGATTTGAGTAATTAAATAAGATGAATTGCCAATGGAATGAGATTTTTTACTCTTAGAGTAAAATAATCATATAATATGCACTTGAAGTAAGACAATGCAATTGTTTTTCTTCTGTTGTTTGTTCTGTTTTTTCTTCTTTTAAGTGTAAATTGTTTTGTTCCATAGGCAACGTGTCTCACTTGCCTCCTCAAATCAAGAAAAAATGCACTTAGTTTAAGAAAAATTGACTAATTTAGATTTTATTTATTTATTTTTTTTTGCAATGAACTGGTCAAAGTCTGGACCTAAATCTAAGAGATGCTGTGAAACTACCTTGAACGCTGGAAAAACGATCTAGAAATAAGTAAGTAAAAATGTCTTAAATTAAGTGTATTTACCCTTATCTTGAGTAGGTAAATGAGATGATTTACCAGTGTAATGAGCATTTTTACTCTTAAAATAAGATATTTAGATAAAATGCAATTGAAATAAGACAATGTAATTGTGTTTTCTTATTTCAAGTGTAAACTGTCTTGTTCCATTGGCAAAATGTCACTTTTACCTCGTCAATTCAAGAACAAATGCACTTATTTTAAGAAAAATGACTAATCTAGATTTTGATTTTTTTTTCCAGTGAATGAGCAGTCCATGATAAGAGAACCCTTCAAAGTTACTGAGGAAAAAGATTCTGCCAAAATGATTGAGCAAAATTCATGTAAAGTGGTATATGAGATTCACTGTTGGTTGTCCAAATGCAGGAACTTCCATTTTTGTATTTACTCTGTCTCTATTTATCTACAATGAACATGTCTGATGATGTTTTAGAAATGCAGAAAGAAAGGAAATCTGTAAAGAGGTTAAAGCACAGGAACAAAATTAAATTAATTCAAGCAGAAGTAGATAAATAACAGATTTTGAAATGATGATAAATAACAGAAACAGTTGGTGTATCTGGGCAGCTGCATTGATTTAACAGTAGCGAAGCTCCAGGCTCTTTTACCCACTGATAAAACATATGATCTCAGCATATACTGCAGATACTGAACCCTCTGTTGCAGATCTACGGGAATACGTTCACATACACCACAAGCATGTGGTTACCACAAAAGAGCCCTGTCACATGTTGAACAGATACATACCAACACACTGATGTCAGTTTGTTCATCTATTCATCAGAAATGCTGCAGCTGAAGGCCACAGGCAGCACAGTCAAGGCTTTTCTTCTACCAAATCATTTGTTTTCTGGATCTTCTGACGTCAGGAGAAGCTGTGTCAAAATGGCCACACATGAGGTTCTGAACAGTCTGGATTGTTTTTCTTATGCTTATGTTTTCAGATGCTCTAAGGAGTCAGAGTGACTAAAATCTTTGTCCTGAGACCTGAAAAGATAAAGATCTATTCTCTTACGAGACAAAAAACATGTTTTTTTACATGGTTAAATATAAAAAAATAAGCCAATTATCCAGCAGTCACTTTTCTGTATTTTTTTAGAAATATATTTCAATCTGAAATAGTCACGTGGAAAGAAAAATACAATTAGAAGAATTTTATTGATACTATTATTTTAAATATTTTGTGCTCAGACCTCAGAAGGATACATTGGTGCTGAATTTTTATTTAATATGCATAAGCAGGTTTATGAGACACTAGTGATACTAGCGCTTCACTCAGGGACCTGGGAAGATGGAAGTTCAGCTTGGATAAACACAGGTTGCATGAACCTGTCCATGATGAGCAAGCATGAAGCGACAGTGGAGAGGAAAAACTCCCCATTGGGAAGAAACATCTTGAGGAACCAGGCTCAACATGGCGGTCCTCTTCCGGACCAGCTGAGTTCTGGCGGGGGGATGCAGTAAGAGTCCGGGAGGAATTATTCTCTGACAGGGACGAGTTTGAAGAGGCACCATGCAAAAGCAAGATGGAGCTTAGCTACGATGGTGGCTAAGGGGATAGAGGTGGGTTGATTCAGGGGTCATCTGAGTCAAAATCAGACATAGCGCAACCACTGCTTGCGCTTGGCTTGGTAGCAGGCTGAGATTTGGAGACCTTTTAAGATGAACTCTGGAAGCTGATTGGGCTTCGTGGAGGTGCGGTTCAAAGCTGATTGGTTAGCGTCAGAGGCAAGTGAGCCTCTAATGATGAGGAAAGTAATGTTGGGTCCACAGGGTTGTGTGCTGAGCTAAGTTAGGGTTCCTTACCTTTTCCCTCCTCAGAAACTTCAGCCCAAGCGAGCCTCCAGCTGGATCCAATTGGATGCAATCGGGGAGCAGTGTTTAGAGGAGTGGATTCCCTTGGCCAAATGCCAGTCAGTTGATATTCCATATAGTGGTAACCTACCTACTAGCTGTCCTCCTGGATCCTTCCTCGAATGCTCTGCTGCCTCTCCACCCTCTGGAACTCTCAAACCATAAGGTCATCTCTGCCTAACTCAATCCCAGTGGAGTCATCAACCTTCTCCCCATCCTCTCCTCTCTCCAAGGAACTGTAAGAAATCAGCATCTCCACTTAAATTTCTCAGTTCCTCCTGGGAACGTCCTAACAAATCTCTCTTCCCGTGCAGTTCCAGTCTGAGTCTCTATTCACTGAACTACCACGCAACCAGTCTCTCTGTACATCATTAAATAAACATCTAAAAGTGCTTTCTGACTCGAATTGTGTCTGCAACAGAGTCCATCCTAGAATCATGTCAGTAATTTAATTTCTTTCATTGAAAATCCGCCTAGGCTTCATTAAGTAGTCTGCAGGTCTCATGTAAGATCTTTAAAAGTCCTTCCTGGATTTTTTTAGTCCAGTTTATGTATCTTAACATGCTTACAAATTGTAAAAATGTGATAATAATTTAAGGAATCGTCTTAAACATCCCATTTAAAGTTGCCTATTAGCTGAGCTAGAACCTACAGATGTGGATGAAATTGTTAAAACGCCTTTTTTAATTAAAGAAAAACCCACAATGATAACAGAAATAACCTGAATCTGACGAAAGTAATGAACAAGATTTAATAATAATAAACAAATGAAAGTCAGACATTACTTTTTAACCATACAGAACTTGAAAAAATGAACTCATAAAACAGGAGAGGACAAACTTGATGGTACCAATAACATCCTTTTTTTTTTTTGCACAACCTTTTCTGCCTGTCACTGCAATCAAGGGATTCCTGTATCTGTCAATGTGACTTCTGCACCTCTCAGCAGAACCACATGTAGAACCGTTATCTGCAAATAGAGACAAACAAAGCAGTATTTGAGAACCATTTCAGGAGACTGACTACAAATATTACTCCAAGAATGTACTAATAATTCATCCAGAAGGATGTCTAAAACTATAGTTTTTGACATGTGTGATTACCTTTCTGGGCAATGACTGCAATCAAACCTTTTGTGTAAATGTTACCTAGATGTCTGCTCCGCTCTGCGGGTATTTTGGTCCACTCCTCATGACCAAATTGCTCCAAATGTCTCAGGTTTGAAGGCTTCCTGTTCCAAGCAGCATGTTCAGCTCCTTTTAAAGATGCTCAGCAGGATTTAGGTCAGGGTTCCTAGGAGGCCCCTTCAGAATAGTCCAATGTTTTCCTCTTAGCCTTTCTTGGCTGTTTTCAGCTGTGTGCTTTGAGTCATGATCCTGTTGATCTGCGATGGACACCCAGCTTTCTGACACTGCACTGCAAAAAAAGTAGATCTAAATGAGTATTTTTTTCTTAAAATAGAGACACTTTGCCAATGGAAAAAGACAATTTACATTTATATATTAAATAAGAAAAAACAATTACATTGTCTTATTTCAAATGCAAATTATCTAATTATTCTATTTTAAGAGTAAAAAACATTGTTCCATTGGCAAATCATCTTATTTATCTACTCAAATTAAGGGTAATTACACTTAATTAAATATTTTTTACTTACTTCTAGATCATTTTTGCAGTTTGGGCAACACTTATTTCTGGAATCCCTTGATAGTCTTTAAAATTCATTGTACCATGCAGAAATTTAAGACACCCTGTACCAGATGAAGCATAGCAGTTGCAGAACATAACAGAGCCTCCTCCATGCTTTGCAGTAGGGACAGCATTCTTTACTTGATATGCTTCATTCTCCTATCTGTGAACTAGGACCTGACGAGCCTTGGCAAAAAGCTTTTTAGCTTGTCAACATGCAGTTTGGTAAACAATGGTGTCCTCTTTTGTCATCTCCTAATAAATCCACTTTAGCTCAAATAAAGATGGATGGTGCAATCTGACACTGTTGGTCCTTGAGCTTGAAGTTCACCATTGATCTCTGTAGATGTTTTTCTGGGCTCTTTTGTTATCATTCATCTCATTCGTCTCTGTTATTTTTCATAAATTTTCCTCCTGCAGCCACATTCAGGGAGGTTGGCTACAGTCCCATGGAATTATATGTATTATTCCTCATTAATATGTGCATCTGCAGTCAAAGGAGCATCCAGCTGCTTGGAGATGGTCTCTTGACCTTGATCCCTTTCATATGATTTAATAATCTCCAGGAACATTTATTTCTTTGCCTCCTCTGGTCCATGTTGAGTGCGGTATACACCATGTCAATAAACAGCACACTGACTGTCTGTAGCACTGTATATTGGCCCACTGACAGATTACAAGATTGTAGACCCTGTGATGCTAAATAAAGGACAATCCTGTATTTAACCTTTAGCCACATTATTTTCAGCCTTTTTAGGGGTCTCATCATCTGTCATCATTTGGTCCAGGTCTGATTCATGAATACATTTTTAAAAGTCATTCTGTTGAAGCGTGGTTGTAAAACAATGTATGAGGACTGAGGATGTTTGTCGTTGTCTCCCTTTTATCTCTTCTTTCTTTCATCTTTTCTCCTTTTTTTCTGTTTTTCTTTTCCTGTTCTACTTACATTGCAGTGTCCATATAATCTGTAAAACTCCCTGCATAATTATAATAAAGGAATTTATATGCATAAAACAAGCGGAACACTATGGCGATAGCCGTACTGCTCCTCTTTTTGGCATCAAGACAATTATTCTTATTGCCACATTGCCAGACAGGAAACTGTTAAAAAAAAGAAAAAATAGAAAAACAATGTCTGACTTTTATAAAATTTTTATTTCTTATTACTTTTGTCAGATTCAAGTTATTTTGATGACCATTGTGGGTTTTCATTAAAAGTGGGGTACCAACAATTTAGTCTAAATCTTTATCCCATCCTATTAACTTATGTTCTGACTTGAGAAATCTTCTATAATGTAAACAAAAAAACATTTCTATGAAATTAGACAGAAACAAGTCTGAAAATGGTGACAAAAACAGCCAAAGTCATTTATTTATTTTAAAAACCCTTGTTGCTGTTGCACACTCAACTTCTTTCTAGTTAAGAGAGAACGTTTGACTGCAAGAGTAAAATGCAAAGATACTAAGATGATAGTGAGAGCTCCAACAATATATGGCTTGTTTGGTGCCTCTAAGCCAAAAGAAATATTATTTCATAATATAGAGCAATCACATTAAACATATCAAACTTGTTTTTACATCCATTACATGCAGAGGGATGTTTCAATACTTTGGGTTATCGCTACTGAAAGCATAACATTTTGTTTCCCAAAAATTATAGAATAACACATCAAACATAAGAAAGGTTATTTAAAACAAGCCTCTAGAAAGTATGATCACATTCTCCACAATATGTGGCCTCAACACTTGGGCCACACTTGGACAGTTGTTTGCATGAACTACTGGATCAGTGCTGATGTGATGTGGTGAGATGTTCTGGAAGCACAGGTTCCTTTATTTGTAGCATTTAAATCATTTGCACTGTTGATAATGTTTCTCTTTTCTTCCTCTTGACAATATCTCGTGTATTCTCAACACACCAGTACTGTTTACTGGCCAATTAAAGCCAGAGATAGCATGATCGGTATCCCCATAAAACAGAGGAAGAGCTCTGAAACTTCCTGCTATATAACTGCACAGGTTTTGATAGAATCACCACAATAAGCACCTTTGTTTCTTTTACACATTACGACATCCTATTAATTTCATCCATCCTATAAGGATTAGTGAGCAGCTTGCTGCACCTGGGGAGCATTGTGAGCATTTAGCTCACGGACCTACAGTCTGAGGGATTTTGAGCTTTCATCACTTCCTATTATTATCTCATAAAACAAAGTGATGCAACACCTGCAAGAGACATTACTCTCCAAACCTTTAAAGTCGTAGGGAAATCATATTTAAATGTCAAATCATTCTGGCTTAAACATGTATATAAATGTACTCTTTATCAGATATTGTCGCAAAAGTTAGAACATTTCTATATAAAAAAAAAAAAATCCTGTCTTAAAATCTGTGTTTGTTTGTTTTTTTCGCTATCTTATGCAGGCCGGTTAGTTATACGTCAGCCTGTACACCTA
>NW_015151459.1:142956-174186 GCF_000732505.1 Cyprinodon variegatus | reverse complement strand
GTGTCCACCATATTGGATCAGTCCATTTGCTGCACATGTTCAGAAAGGTCCAAACAGACAGCAGCAAACTATTTGAAGACAAACGATGCGAAGAGCAGTGTTGAAAAACTTAGTACTTTTCTTGCTATATTCAGCGACTTTTCAGACCCCTCTAGAGCCTTTTTTTTTTATTCAGTCCAATTAATACATTGCTAGCGCCAAATCTAGCAACTTTTTCCTGCTACTGGAGACTTTGGCGACAAGCAGCGAACTCTACTCTCCAGAGCCAGTAGATTGGTAACCCCGCCTCCTGCTCTCCTCTATCTTGTCTGCTGTCATGATTCATGCAGCTATTATTTCAGAAAAATGTAAAATGGAGAACAGATAAGCAGATCATGGCTTGTCTACAGTGATAAGGACTCATATTGACTTTTGCCATTTCCTTTTTGGAAACAGGAAGGAGCAACCCACTAAGTGTGCTTAGTGCTTAAAACAGCATGAAAAGTCAGCAGAGTACAAAACATAAAGAGGAAAACAACAAGAAAAGAGGAACAAAACGTAGAAAAAATAATGTATGTCTATTAAAATTCCTATATCTGTATAATGGGTCTGTTTTATGTGTTATCTTCCCAGTTCAGAGGGCCCCCTGCCATTCTTTGCCTAGGGCTCCAAATTTTCTAAATCCGCCCCTGCTAGGCAGTTGCATAGGGCCCCAAGTTCCTGGGGCCCCCCATAAAACTCTGTTTACATGTATGGTTAATACAATTATTCATTATTTGTGCACATTATGTTTTTGATTAAAATTCTTTTGTTAAAATGCCATCAGAACTTTTATAATATTGTGTCTCAGCGCCCCTTCAGTGTACCCATCATTGGTTCAGTCCATTTGTTCAGAAAGGTCCAAGCAGACAGCAGCAAACCACTTGGAAACAAATGATGTGAAGAGCAGTGTTGCAAAATGAGCATTTATGTCACCATATAATTTCAAAAAAGTGCCTAGTGACAGATCTAGCGACTTTTTTCTGTTACTGGAGACTTTGGCGACGACATATAAAAGCAGCGAACTCTGCTCTCCAGAGCAAGTAGATTGGTAACCCCGCCTCCTGCTCTCCTCTATCTTGTCTGCTGCCATGATTCATGAAGCTATTATTTCATCCAAATGAAAAATGGAGAACAGATAAGCAGATCATGGCTTGTCTAAAGTGAAAAGAAGGACTGGATTATTTACTTTTGCCGTCACCTTTTTGGAAACACAGGAAGGAGCAATCAGCTAAGTGAGCTTAGTGCTCGGAAAAACATACTTCATTCCCTTTGAGACAGCATGAAAAGTCAGCTGAGTACAAAACATAAAGAGGAAAACAACAAGAAAAGGGACAAAACCTAGAACAAATAATGTATGTCTATTCTATTCAAATTTCTTAATCTGTACAATGGGTCTGTTTTATGTGTTGTCTTCTCATTTCAGACGGCCCCATGCCTGTCTTTGCCTAGGGCCCCAAATTTTCATAAATCCGCCCCTGGTCAAGATAGGCTGTGTGGGAACATTTTGTTGCATTTATTAAGCTGAAATCCCAACGATAAGCCCCAAAGAAACAAACAAGCAGGGAGAGACACAACACATCCTCAGACCGGAGTCTGAAGGTTCAGCAGAGGCATCAACATTGCTGTTCACACGCCACGCCCTCCCCTCAGGAACGCAGAGTGCCCTGCAGAAAGCTGCAGGGCACATCTCCAATCCCAGCTGAAGTCATCCTTTAAGAGGATCAGCTCTTCTATATATACACACACAGACAGGTAACCTCCCTCATGCACACCTAAAAGTAGATTAATAATTAAAAGAAAGTGGTTCTAGGAAACCAGAAACAGTAGGATAAAAATAACCATTTGTTGTCTTATATTCATCTTAATTAAATCCTTTAAAGATCTGTAATTCAATTTGGAGGCAGATTTTTCTAATATATGTAAGTGATAAACACCAGATGTGCTGAAGGTCAGAATGAGCTGGCTGGCTCCAGCCAACTGCTGGCCGGGCGTGTTTGTGTGCGTGATAGGAAGCCTTTGAGGTACGGGATGAATGGTGTCCCTTCCTGGAGCCAGCGTTGCAGGATGGGAGTGGAGCAGGAAGCTGGTCGTCAGAGGGATCACAGTGAACCTGGAAACGGGCTGCGTGCCGCTGAGGGGCTGATCCAGCGCTTAGCACCCAAACAGCTCAGTCACTTCACGCTTTGATAAAAAGATCTATTCAATACTTTACAATTCAATCTCAACTGCTGGGTGAAGAGAGAAAAAAATAAAAGTTTCACTTTACAATGACGTCAGAGAAAACAGTTTTATTGTGATTTTAGGCATTCATACAGAAACACGTCAGATGAATCAGCCGAGGTAATAAAAATACAGAAAATAGAGTTTTAACCTTCTGATCATGTACGGACTTTATTTAAATACTTACAACCTCACTTAAAGAGTACAGTTAGAAAAACTCTCCGGATGATGTTAAAGATTTGGCTCAAATTTACAAGGTGAGGAAAGTAAAAATGTAAAAATTTACAAAAGAAAAACAAGACAAACAATAAATTGCCCTTCCTGGTGAGCTTCCTCTACCTCAGCAGCTCTTCCCACCCTGTTAGAGAGCTCGAGTTTTTCAATCCTAATTTACATGGGGATTCAGTTCAGGAACAGGTGTGTTTAATTATGAGTGTATAAAACAAAGAAATAAATTAAAACCATTAATATTTCTACACAAACCATTGTTAGCAATGCTTAGAAGATCACTAACTGTGAAAATTGGTGAATTTTGAGCAAACAAAGGAAAAAGACCAGCCTTGTATGAGGAAGTGGAAGTGATGCTTTAGCAAAGTGTCCAGGTACATTTTCCTAATCCTGGAAAAAAAAGCCGATTTTAATCAGGAATTTTCTGTTTTTACAACCAGTGAGATTATCTACAAGGCAGATGGAGGCAAAGGTTTTAACAAATGTGTGAAAAAAAGAAGAGATAACAGCGGTGGCACAGAAAGAACTGAAAGTTAAGAGCTTAGATCGGACCTGGAAACGCGGAATTAGAATATAACAATTAACCTTCGGGCAACACAAGCTGACAGTGCCAAGAAGTATAAAAATAAATACTAGAAAATAAATCAAGCAGGTTATAGATTTATATTTAGATAGTTTTGTCTCTTTCTCCAGAAAACATAAAAAAAGTGAAAATAATTCACTAAATGCGACATTTTGGTGCTGAGAATCTGATTTGTTCCCACAGAGCTGCAGACATGAAGACTGACAGTGCAGCAGAAAAAAGAAAAAAAAATCCTGAACAAAAAGAAGCTTTAAAGCTAAAATATTTGCTCTATAGAAACGTTTTCTGCTGATATGAGACAAGAGAACACATCTTTTTATACATCAATAAGTTTAAAATAGAAATCTGATTTTTCCCATCAACACAGAGTCCACAGCCTTAGCCTCAGTGCGGCGTCCCGTTCACAGACGTTTGTGTCTTTCAGGCGGTTTGTCAACGACCTCTTCGGCGTCCAAATAAAGGTTCAAACTTGCGAGCCACCTGATTGGCCCTCTGTTTCTATGGTATCACTGACAGAAGGGCGAGGCTGTTGGATCGAAGCCTTTGAACACTTCCTTCAGCGAGCCGTTGTCCTGCTCGGCGGTTGTCTGTTCGGACTGCGCCGGGCTGCTTCCTCCAAACGGGCTGCTCGTCCCGCCTGGTTTGGCCGCCTGTTTCACCACCCCGAACAGGGAGGACACGGGTAGGTTGTGGACCCCTGCGGGCCCCTGTTCTCCAGGCCCTCCAGGGGCATTCTGAGCTCCAGTGGCAGCAGCAGGTGCCGTCTGGGCCGTGGAGTTAGGCGAGGGGGCCGGTTTGGGTCGGGGTCTGTTATAGCTGTTGTATCGATCAGTTCCTTGCTCTACAATTTTCTCTGGCTCCGGTTGGTCCAGAGCAGATTTCCTAACAAACAGCGGCTCCTTGGACTTGGGTTTACTCGCTGTGGCGTCACTGGGTTTGGATTCTGTGCTGGCTGAGTTGGGGGAGTTGCTGGAGCCACTGCTGGTACCAGGGCTACCTGGTTTGTTAGTCCTTGGGTCATACAGGCTGATGCTGCTCAGCACGCTGGCTCCCCCTGGTGCCCCTGTGCTCCCACTGCGGCCTGCCCCCCCTGATGAGAGCAGCCTGGGGTCGTAGGGGGCGATTGTTGGAGGGGGGGAACCTGAGGAAGCTGCTGGAGACGTAGCAGGAACTGGGACGGAGGGGACCGGTTCTGATGGTTGCTTCAGGGCTGACTTCTGTGGCTGCAGGCGGGGGTCGGACGGGGGTTTACGTAAGCGAGGGTCCACGGGTTTTTCTGCAGGTGAGGTAGTCGTGGGGGGCGGTTGACCGAGCAGCGATAAGACAGGAGGGGGAGTGGGTGCGTGAGGAGGGGAGGTGGTCTGGGACGGGATGGAGTTCACAGTCTTCAGGATTCGAGACAACAGCTCAAAGTCTGGAAGGGAGGAGGATGCAGGAGGGTCCAGGGAGGGAACGGGCTGAGCGTTGGGGGGCGGCGACGAGTGAAGCTGCTGTGGCTGCTGGGCTCTGGACAGGCGTGGACCCAAAGAGGGTACGGGAGGGATGCCTGGAGGGAGAGGCAGGGGGTCCTGCTTGGGAATGGGGAGAGGGAGGAGGTCCTCTGGTGACCAGGTGACGGTTTTAGAGAAGGCGGGCATGTGCAGAATGATGTCCTTCTTGATGTGACTGAACTGCTGCAGCTGAGAGCGAGGGTCTCTCAGAGCCATACCCATCAGCGGGTCCAAAGGAATCGGCACAGGCTTGTCCCGTAGAACCCGCTCCGTCTCCTCCTCCTCTGCGGCTGGAGCGGTGAGCGGGGGGGGCTTGTAGACCATGGCAGGTTCTGGTTTTGAAGCAGGGGGTGAATGTGAGGCCGAGGCAGCGAGCCTTGCTAGCCTAGGGTCCGTGGGCGGCCCCAGGGACGAAGGAGCCGAGGGCTGAGCGCTGTCTGTTGTGTGGGCCGACTCTGCAGCCCGGGCCAGGCGGGGGTCTCGCGCTAGGCGGGGGTCTGCCGGGCGAGCTGGAGGGTGGGAAGAAGAAGGCTTCGGCAGACGAGAGTCGCCGGGAACGCCGTCCGTTTTCAGCGGAGCCTGGGTCTGCTGCCGGAGTGTCTTCAGGATGGAGGTCACGCTGCTGCCACCATCCTCATCCTCACTGGAGTACCAGTTCCCTGAGTCACCTGGAGGAGGAAAAGAAACAGATCAGGTTATATGTGAATGATTAGGAATAAATTCTAAGTCAGATCTGAGCAGTGAGAGGGAATTTTCTTAACATACCTTCAACGGTTTTAGGATTTTCTGCCCCTCCCTCGGCCATCCTGCGTGCTCTCTCCTCTTCCTCCTGCTGTTTCTGCTGTATCCTCATGAACAGGACGCGCTGAGCAGGCGGCAGAAAGTCTGGAACAGAGATGCCCCCCTGACTGGCTGTGGACCCGTTAGCAGGACCTTCTCTGTTTCCAGTTCCTCCTCGGTCGTCCATGCCGGAAAAACTCTGAAACCTGTCATCTGAGGGGGATAAAAAAAAGGTTTCCGTTAGCGGATAATGTTAAATTATAACATCCGAGTTAAATCCGGGATCCATCCTGACCTTCTTGCGCTCCCTCCATCTTCATCCCGTCCTGCTGATTGTAGAACTCGTTGTAGAAGTTTCCTCCACCCTGTGGAGGTCCTGTCCCTCCGTGGGCGGGGCTGTCGTTAAATCCCCCCATCATGGGGGCTCCGGCGGGCCCCATGTTCTGTGATTCAGGGGACATCATGCCTGCAGGACCAGGGAAGCGGGGTGGGGGAGCCCCAGGTGGGCCCTGGGGTCCAGGAGGTGCGGTCTGAGCCTGACTGCTACTGGGAGCCTGGCTTCTGATACAAAGAGGGAGGGTGTGATTTAGCAAATAGAAAGCAGCTTTTCTGATATAAATAATCAAAAGCCACAATGTTTGTCAATAAAAAAGCCAAATAAGAACTAGTGATGTCATAATCTGACCGCAACTGTGGATAGTAGTAGTTCTAATAAAACCCATACTAAGCTTCAAATTAAGCCAACCCAACATCATTTTTGAAACATTTTTATCATCTCTATTTGTGTAAAAAGCTAAATTATCAACAACTGAGGAGCAATCATGCTGATATTAGCTTAGCACTTCAGCTAACTGAAAAAGCAGTGAGCAGGATTGGGCTGTTAAATGACCCGCATCAGAATCATGTTGACAAAAAATTTTTTAGATTGATTTTTGAGGCTTTAAAGGCAAAGGATGAACTATCAAAGACCATGTCTACCAAATTACTAAAGACTTTTTCTTTTTAAATTTGTGGAAAACAAGATATTCTTGGAAAAACTTCACAATTTTTTGTTTCATTTAATATGTTTTATCCCATTTAGATCAGAGCATGTGAGCGGAGCGGAAGAAATATGGTGGAGCGAAGAGCGGTTTTCAATTCAAACGCTGGAGCGAGGATTCGCTCTTCTCCAGTTCACTCCGATGGGCTCACAACGTCAATTAAAAATGTTGGATTATAAAATTTGTAAAATAACATTTATTTGATTTAAGGCAGATTTTTTTTTACATGTTTTTAAATTGAAAAACAGTTGCAGTTTTTAATCCTTAAAATTTTTACTAAAGTGATTGTTATGGTACATTTTTTTTAAATGGATCGCATACAACTTTTTTAATGTAGTTTTTTAAAATAAATGAATAATTAAATAGGAAACGCGGGTCAACATGAATGCAGCGAGGTGTTACTTTCACAGCTGGGAAACAGTGCGATAATTTAACAGCCAGTTAAAGAAGACTATACACATATAACGGTCACATCAGTAAATCAAACGCCGTGTGTCATAGTGCCCTGGCATAATTACATGAAGGAAAAATGTCTGAAAATAACTTCTCCTGAAAATCTAAGCGTGCATGAAGCGATTTCTCCAGAGCAGCAGGAAATTAAGGTGAGCGCGGAGCAGATTTTGAGCGGAGCGTCTTGGTGCAACTTCGAGCGGCGGAGCGAGTGAGCGAACATCCTCCTGATGGGGGAGCGGGAATTGCGCGGCGCTCCGTTCACATGCTCTGCATCAAATTATTAAAGTGTTTGCTCTTCATTAATAAACCTGCTGGAAATTCTTCCTGTGGCTTTTCTGATCTCCTACCTGACGGCCAGTTTCTGAGCCAGTTGTCCTGTTGGCTGAACTTTAATCTCAAACAACGAAGGAATCTTCTTCCCGGCTGAGGCCGCTGCTCCACCACCAGGCGGGGGAACCATGTGTGGAGGAGGGCAGTTGGGATTTGTGGGTGGTCCACCTTGGAAGGGGCTTTCATCCGGGCCGTGGACTGGACCGATGGGGGGGTTCGGTCCAGGGACGGGAGGTGGAATCGGTGGACCTTTGTGAGGAACCTGACTGGGTCCATGAGGACCCCCAAAGTCTCCACCTACAGGCCCACCAAAGTCCACAGCGCCCATGTTGGTGTCCATGGATACAGGGCGAGGGGGAGTGGGGAGGAGGCCGACTCCAGGAGGCGGTTTAGGAAGGGGGTTGATCCCCTGCTTCTTCAGCTCCTCCACCTCCTTTTCATCCTCGGCTCCGGCCTCAGCATCCTCTGCTAGCATCTGAAACACGGATCCAAAAACATCCACAGCTCAGTCACTCCCATGTTTTCCAAACTAAAAGTTAATTCAATAAAGAAATAACAGAATATGTAACCGCATCGGAGGCTCCCACCTTGTTGAGCAGCTCCTGAGTGTCGTCATTGAGGGCTTCATGGGAGAACATGCACTCGTCTCCATTAACACAGTTTCCTGTGGTGTGGAACAGCTTGCATGGGAATTCCCGTGAAGAGGGAGTCAAGGAGAAACAAAGGCGTCCAGTAAAAAGCACAAACGACTCAACAGAAGCAAAAGCATTTCAAAGATCTCAGTGAAGGATATCATGCATGTAGGGACAGTGGTCGCCGCGGGCGCAGAAACCAGTGATGTAGAATTTACACAGCTCCTTCTTCTTGGGCAGCTCGATGTCATGGCTGAAGTTGCAGTGGTCCCCCTGGTGGTTAGAAACGGTCAACGTAGTTATTTATTTATTTTTTTTTTTTAAAGAGAAGCGCTTCAGAAACCTCACAGCTCCGGTGAGAGTAAACACAGTGAATGGACGGCGTGGGGTCTTACCCAGGTGCATCTCCCCTCGATGTAATACTTGCAGAGGGCTTTTCCTTTCTTATCCTGGTGCTTTTCATGATGATGTCGCCTCCCTGCTCCTGGACCATCACCTCCATCCTGGTTTGCATAAAATAATAAGAAACTTATAAGTGGAAACTGACTTTAAAGCGTGCGCATGTTAGAGATCCGGTAAGGAAAGGTACCCCGTTATCCATGTCCCCATTGTTGTCGTCGTCGTTCCCCATGTCGCCTCTTCCTCTCCCTCTGCTTCGGCCTTTCAGTCCTCGGATCATGCCTCGCCCTCCTTTACCTCTGCCTCGTCCACGGCCTCCTTTAACACCTGGATGAGAGAAACACAAAAGGAAGGAACCTTGGATCAAAACACACTTTATCACCTGTTAGTCTGTTATATAAGGCAGCAAAATGAAGCCACAAACCTCTGCCTCTGTCTTTAGACCTTTTGTACTGACTGAGTTCTTTAGAGTAGTCATCATAGTCATCCTCTCCCATGTTGTCATAGTCTTCCTCTCCATACTGCAAAGTTAAAGAAAGAGGCTCATGAGAAATTCAGCAGATCCAGTCCATATTTTAAAGTATCCTTACTCATGAAACTTCAAGTTTTACAACTTCAGGTTTTTTAATGGGAATTTCATGTGAAAGACCAACACAAATTATTAAGTGAAGTTTGATAAAATAATCCTGAATGTGAACCGTTAATTCCATCCGATCCCCTTTACTCTGCTACACCTACTGTGAGATAAGTTCAACCCTTCAAATAATGAGCAGAAACCCAGTGTGAGTAATTAAATCAGAGTATAAACCCAGCTGTTCCGTTTCTGGCCTCAGAGGTTTGTTGGAGAACGTCCACATAAAGCATTGTGAATAAAAAGGAGCACAGCTGATAGGTCAGGCAGAACGTTCCAGAGGCAGAGCTCTGTTCAACCGTCTATCTAAACATGGGGAGATAAAGAAGCAGCTGCTAAACCACAAAAATACGGGCGGGGAAGTCCAACCAAACTAGCAAGCCAACCCACACACACCCATTCCTCTAGAACAGAGGTCACGGATTAGCGGACCGCGGTCTGGATCCGGTCCTACCTGCTGGCTAATCCAGACCCAACCTGATTTAAAACATTTAGAAATTACTGCCTGTTGTCGTATGACAGCGTTAAATTCAGTTGCGCCACTTCTCCAGTTTGTACGGTAAAGCCCTCCAAAGCACCTGAGACCAGGCTACACATGATACAAATCAGCCAATGAGCTGCTGTCAGTCTGAGCTGCTGCTGCTACTTTAAGACACAGCAGGCAAACCTGTGGCAAGCCGGGTGATGGGAAAGAAGGAGAAGATGATGAGAAAAAGAGAGCAGAGAAAGTGTGGACTGCTGGAAGAACCGCGGTAAACTGGTGAAAGAAAAGTGAAATGACGTGCTCAAAGATGACCCTGCACATTTAGAGTATGTTTGGCTCAACCTGCTGCTGTGAAGCAGGAATCTCCACCATGAACAGGATCAAAAATAAATATGGATCCAGGCTCATAATGAGCTCGATATGTGCTTTAGAATGGCTTTGTCTCGATTCAAACCTAGGTTTAAAGCCTCGCAGGTAAGCTTAAAGCCTACTGCTCTCATTAAGCCAGAAATAAAAGAAAAGAAATAACAAACGGTCAGTTCAGGTGTTTCATAAAATATGTGAATCAGGAAATTGTCTATATACCAAACTGAACGATTGTTGTTCTCTACTTCAAAAAACACTTTAGATTTTAAAATGGAAAATTTTCTTTTTTTTTTATTTAAAAAGTCCTCAAAAAGTCCTTAAAAAAACTATTTTTATTTCAGTGTTAAATTCTGTTGAAAGTAACAGATTTCTAATTGGTGACCCCTGCTCTAGAAGGTGCGAAATCCACAGATCAGACTAAATCAGGTTAAAAACAAGCATTAGTCTTCTGAGCAACAGATCTGGCAAAAGAAAACTACTGTTGGACTGAGCTGTCCAGTTTGCTAGAAGCTGGGAGGAGGCACAAATAGCGTGCAGAAGGAGCTTTGTCCAGTAAAGATGGAAAATCCTCCACACCAACCTGAAAACATGGTGGGGGAAGCATCATGCTATGGGGATGTGTGTGGGAAGGATGCATAGAGCAAAACTGGACTGGAATTTCACATTTTATTCTACCTTGCGTTAATCTAATCACATGAGATGCTTATAAAACACCCTTTTTTACAAAAGTTTGGTTCAGATTTGATAAAGTGACAAAGTTTAGGGAGGAAGACTTTTACTTCTGCATGAAGCAAACATGATAGTTTCAAACCTCACCTCCATATCGTCTCCGTAGCCGTCCCCATCGTCGTCTCCCCCCATCCTTCCTCCTCGCCCCCCTCGCCCCCTGCTTCCTCCTCTCCCTCTTCTCCCTCCCCTCATTCCTCCACGGCCTCTTAGGCTCTTCATGCGACCTCTGCCCCCTGCAGGTGAAAAAGAGAAGCCAGACAGCAACTAGTAAAAACCAGGATGTCTACTTTTAAAACTAAAACTGAACTTCTCTGATCATTTCTTCATAAAAAAGAAAATAGTTGTATGGACAGTCATCTGCATCTTGATCTAAAGAAAGAGCCAGAGCTCTTCAGTTCTCACCTCTCCCACCTCGGCCGCCCTCCTTGGCCTTTCTGTACTGGTTGAGCTCCTTTGCGAAGTCGTCATACTCTTCCTCTCCCATGTCTTCCTCCTCCTCTCCCTCATACATGTCATCTTCATAGTCGTCATAGCCCCCATAACCCTGTTTGTCCATCTTCATGTAGCTGCCTTTCTTTGGCCCACCGTAGCCACCATGAGACTGTGAACACAAAGGATCCAAAGAAATTAGTAAAGTAATGACATTTTCTCCCCTTAGTGACGCTACAGACATCATTAAAGTGTATAAATACTAACAGAGGATGTGTATTGTGGACTGTAATCTCTTTCTCTGTATTTTCTCTTCTCGCTTGGACTGTAGTCGGAGTCCTCACTGAAGTCAGAGTGGTCGTCGTCAGAAGATGCGTGACGCTGGGAGGAAAAATAAACAGTGATTAGAGAAACATCAAGGACGTTTCCAACAAAACGGAACATTTAGCTCAGGGTCTGAATCTCACTTTATGCTTTGATTTGCGCTTCTTTTTCGCCCTCCTCTTCTCTCTTTCCCGCTCCTTCTCTTTCTTCCGCTTCCTCTTGTGCCGGTGTGCTCTTTCATCGTCCGAAGCGCTGCTCGGGTGGCGGTCCCGGCTTCGTCGAGTCCTCTCTGCTGCCGCCGCTTCTCCTCCTTCATCACCTCCTCCACCTCCTCCTGCATCCTCGCCCTTATCTACACCTTGTCCAGCTGCAGCAGACACCTGGCCTGTTTCCTCCTCCACCATCTCCTCTGCATCATCTTCCAACTCGCCCTCCTCCAGTTCTCCATCTTCAGGCCTGCGCATGAGAAGCAATCAGACATTTAGTCCTCTGGTTTGTCTCAGTTTAAGGTCTAAAAAACAAATCATGAGCCCGAAAACAAGAAACAACTGAACACAGAAATGTGTATCATCAAGTATGAACCCGAGATGTTCAGTTTAGGCACCTATAAGAAACGGCACTGCTGTGAATAAGGTATTATTGAAAGACTCTGGTCATTTTGGTTATGTAAAGTGCTTTATAAATACAGCTGGATAATATTTGAAGATTTTGACTAATAGCTGGACAACATTGACTTTAATCAGATGTGATTCAGGAAAAAAAGAAAATGGAAACAGCATTAACTCTAATCTAGTCTTTTGGAATCTGCTTAAGCTAACTACATAGTTATTTCACAATTTTGGTCAGGTTTATACCAAGTTTGTTTTGTTAAAAAAATGAGCCGTCTGCTACAGCAGGATTTGTTTCGGTTCTGTTAATTTCTGCGAGGAAATGCAGGCTTTTAACTCCAAAACAATACCAAGAGGATGAGGAAAATGTTTGGTTAATCACATTATAGGTCATATCATCCAAAAAGAGCAGCTGGCTTAAATAATTAAATAATAATGAAATAATAGTTGTTATCCTGTATCGACATTTTTTTATTTTATTATCAGGAGAAAGAAGCTCATTATGTATTAATTACAAAGGAGAAAAAAGTGTGTTTTTAGAGAGCAAATGGAGAGCAACTAAATGAGGATACGAACTAAGGGGTGAAAAAAGTTGAAGCCCATCTGGAAATCTGAACAAAGAGCATCAGCATTGGCCTTGAAACTCTCCTAAATCCCAGCCAAGACCCAAACCAACCTGTTTTTGTATTATATTGGCATTTGGGCTCCAACAGCAGCTATAAACATGATCAGCAACAGCTGCTTTAAAAACATTTACAAATAGGCTACCCTTTTTTTTCTCTCTTGCAAGTTTTCACATATTTGTACAATCAAACTGACTTTAAGTTTTCCTGGTCCATATTTAAATGTTTTTTTATTGATTTTTTTTTTTAGGGGGAAGGGAGGGTCTGGATTATTAAGTTTATAGACTAACCATAAATCTCCTTTTGTTTTTATTCACATCAAAGACAAATCTCTATAACAAAGACGCGATTGAGTATAAACACTTTGTTAATTAATACCTTTCTAATTAACGTGCGATACAGACCAACACCACCGGCAGATTAAACATCCCTGTCTGATCACAACAAACTGAGAAATCTATAGGTTCCTACGCTTGATCTACTTTGGGGCAAAACGTCACCCGCAGCTTGTGAGATCTCTGCAAAACGCACCACATCCTTCATATTCAGAGCACTCCTCTGCAGACGCATCACAGAACGCAGCTTGTTAGCAACTTTTACTCCCCTGGTGTAGATGAAAAAAAATAAACCAAATACATTCGAACAGAAAGTGCCACCTTATGACTGCAATGAGGTTTGTATAAATTGTGGGTGTTAATAATCAGAATCTGTACAACTAGATCAAATAATAATAATAAAAAAGGTAAACAAATCCATGTTGTTTTGGCAGGGCTTCCTAATTATAACTACTAGTTAACTATTACCCCTCAGATCAGGAATAACATCTCTGAAACAGATTGCTCCAGCAGTGGGCTCTCTAACAGCACAGGGATTTAGCTGTATTATATGAGTGGGTGTGGAGTGGAGCTGGGACCAACTATGGACACACAGCAGTGGTATCACTGACCAGAGATGTTATGCACACATCACCTGGCGCCAATCCAGTTAAAGGAAAACCTCGAATGTAAACAATGTCCATCCAGTCATCTCAAACCTCAGCTTGGAAACCTAACAAGTCATTGATGGATGCTGCAAAAAAGTAAAAATGGCTCATCTTAACCAACCCAGGCTTTTATAAACAAGAGCTGCAGAGAGGAAAAAGCTGATATTTACTTAATGAGTTATTTATTTGTCCCTATCTAAAAGAAGCAAATAAGTTAAGGAAGTTTTTCCACCAGGTTTCACTAAACAGTGCAATAAGCGTTCTCCGCCTCACTCATTTTTTGCTTTTCTTGTTTCAAATCCTGATTACTGTTAGAATCTATTAAGTGCAGTGAAGTACCAAAAGCAGGTAAGAGTGCATACCTGAAGTAATCATCCAAGCAAACGGTCTTAATTAAAATGGGGATATACTTACTGCGACAGGTTTTTCTTCACAAAAACAACAGAGAAAAAGTTCTCCCTTCATTTTCTAAGGACTCTGCTCTGTTAAGGGGGTGGGAAAGCTTTGTTAAGTTTGCACTTTTGGAAATGGGAACGATAGTGTTTGACTTCAAACACTTGGGATGCTTTGCAGACATTTTTTTGAGGGGAAACTTATGGGGATGATTTGGCACGATACATTTGGGGCACGACTGTGGATAAAAGGGACAAGTTAGGCAAAAACACATTGCTGAAGTTGGCCTCTGATTAGGGTATTGATTTAACAAAGCCAACCCTCTGCTGTTAGTAGAACTTAACAACTTTTGATCATTTTAAGGTCACAATTTTAATGATTTAGAAAACTTTTCATTCTACACCGATAAATAAATAACTTAAATCCACAGTTTGACGAAAAAAGTGGGCATTTGTCTTTGTTTTTTTCCCCAGCATTTGATCACCTCAATCAAGTTTTGGAGTATAGGTTTTTTCATGAAAGATTATATTAGAGTAGATTTATCCCGTGTTAATATTTCACAGTTTTAATTAGATCAGATCAGTCCCCTAAGACAACCAAAGAGCCCTTTGTACAAGGTCTAACTCAGAAGCTAACTTCGGAATCTTCACAAATGCCCAGAATGAATCTATTCATATCCAATGAAAGGGTGTAAAATATTTATGTCTAACAATATATCTACATTTAAGGTTTAATAGCACGAACAATTTGATGGTTTAAATGGCCTAAATATCTTTCCTAACATTCCTAAGCAGGGATACAATAGCTGGAAAAGTGCGTAGTTTTTTTTATAGCGGCAGTTGATTCTAAACCGCCGGAAAGTGTCATTTAATCCGATCTAATGTGTTATTTTAGGGCTCCCGTTGATCGAAAAAGGTCGAAATTGTGAGGAAGTTTTTTTTAACGAAACGAGTAAATAACGCGGCGGAATTAAATGTGGACGATTTGCTAATTCTATTAGGATTAGCGGCTAATTTAGCATTTAGCAAGTATATGCTAAGCTAATGTTAGCTTAAAAACAACTTGCCAATTAGCGAACCCAACGGTCGGATTTGGATTTATTTTTGTCTGCGACGTCGAGTTTAACTCCGCAATAATAAGAAAAAAAAATCCGACTTTATATTTTTAATCTTTTAAGCGAGATTATTATCCGAACTTGGCGATTAAGACTGTATCATGGGACGAAATGAAAACTAATTTATCAGGTTTCGCGACCTTGTCTTTTTCCCATTTGACAAGTTCGCTTAAATCGGCTGATTATAACACTGTAATAAAATAAAGGGAATAACGTTGGTCCAGTTTTTAGGCCTCCCAGAAAGCGACGTCGTGTCAACATGGCCGCTCGCTTTACCTCTGTACTCGTTTTCCAGAAAAGACGAGTTTAATCCCTTTGACAGAAAAAAACCACCAAAAAGAACCCCTGGGCTTTTGTGTAAAAGCACAGGACAAATAAATGAATTCATTTAAATATGACTGTAGAATTACTCGACCTTTCGTCAGTCAGAAGACTGTTGTGTTCGTGGTTGGTAGTTGGGGAGTTTGGATGGACAGTCATGCTTTCCACAGCCATTTCCTCTAGCTACATTGAGGAGCAAAAAAATTACAACTCGACGCTGAACTACTGGCTTATGCGTCACTTCACAAGGATCTACTTGTTTTTGTTTTAGGAAGAGATTCAGTTCATAGTAGGCAATTCTCCACTACAGTTGTAAGAGAAATATGCTGAAATTGAATCCTGACGTTCTCCGTCCTACTGTAGCGATGTGAAATGACGACTGATACACTTAAAATGGCCGACCGTCTTCTCCAAAGAGAAAGGGGTGGGGTTTCCGAGAACAACGTAGGCAGTTTCACGGATGTTACGGAAAAACGTGTAAAGCAAACCCCGAGTTTGACTCGCAGGCACTCATTGTTTCGTTTGTTTCTTTGTTTTTTTAAGATATGTGATTAATTTAAAGATAAAATTTGATTTTTTTTTAAACAAACACAAAGTTTGAACCGAATACGTTTTTTTTTTCTTTTGCTTGCATAAGTCTGCGACTTTTTTTTTAAATCAACCCACACATGAAAGCCTCAGAATCAAAATAGAGAAAATTCTTGCAAAGACAACTACATGAAAAATATTTTCTTTCTTTGTTATTTTTCATTTCAAATCGTGATATACAAAAAATATAAATGATGTGCTCTTACTTTGAATTTTGTTTATTTTTTTCTCTTTTATGAGAACAGTATTTAGGAGAAGGAAAGGAAATAAACTAGTTTAATATGAGATGTTTAAATGGCTTATTTTCAAATACATCACGGTTCTTATGTGTATTTAGCTACAGCTCGGTGCTTCTGCAGTGAAACAGAGCAAATTGTTTCAAATAAAAACAGCTTTTCTTATTTTGGTTAGATTTGTATTATGTTCAAGTTTTTCAATTTATACTCTGTGTGATGTATGTTTTTATCAATAAACAACTTTTGTTATTTAATGAATGATTGACAAGGCCATTAGAAAACAACAGAGTTCAGTTTAGGATTATGGATGCACAATATTAGCCTTAAAACTCAGTATCTGACAGCAGCCATCCCAACAATATGACTTGATATAAAACACGCCGTTTATTGTCACAAGGAAAGGAGAAAGTCGCATGCACCAAATTTATGCCTGAGTCTGCCACTGGAGAGCAGCTGAAGCAAAAATGTTTATTTGATGTTTAGTTTCAGAAAAAGGATACCCTATCTGCTATTTTCGATGACTAGATGCATGTGGCTGAAAGTTGAGTTGCCAGTTGAGTATTAAAATATAGGCATGTCAGAAATTCATCAAAGCTGCAATATGAACACTCCTAATTTAGATATAATTTGCCCTGGTATGAACTAATGCTGATTCCCACATTTCGGAGATCTGTAACATTTACACAAAAAAGCTGGAATGTTGCTTTATTATAAATATATAAATTTTATAAAAGTGAATTTTTAAGTATAGTGCATGCAGTTACTTGTGTAAACAATTAAAAATATCTTTTCCATTTTATCCTCTTTTTAATGACAATATTTTCCATAATTTTACTTCAGACGGCACCTAACTGCTTAGTTTCTGTAAAGAAAATCATTGCAAACAGGAAGTTAAAGTTTTATTAAACATATTTGTCATCAAAGTTATATAAAATCAACGATACACAAAAAATATTACACATTTTGCTCTATTTTGTCACTGACTTTATATGATATTAGAACAAAGACACAAGCCTGTTATTTGAGTCTTTCAGTCCTGTTACTAATCTTACTGAGACTCACGTCAGTTTCCTGAAAGACAAGACCGAGGAAAAAGATATCCCTATCAGTCCCGAAAAAGAATCAGTATCTAAGAATCATAAAAGGCGATCTGGCTTTACCCACGAACAGTGGTAAATCATTACACTGATAATCTGTATTTTAATTAACAGTATCAATTAAATATTAAAGCAGATCACCGATTTATTCACAAAACAGCCATCATCACGAAAATCAAACCTTAAGCTTATAATAACTTCAAAGAAGTTATTTAAATCCACTGATTATAAATTAAGGTTTTTAAAAACGTTCCCATCAAGGAAGAAAATAGAAATAAATGAAGTATAAATATAAAATACTATTGTTTAAGTTTGGAGGGTGGCGCTGATGCTCTTTCAGGTTATTTACCAAACATGGGGGGAAAAAAGAAGAAGAGTACTATTGTTTCTTTCTGCTGACGTCACAATTCAGCGTCCATTCAGCGGGACTACCGCAGCCTTTTGAACCGTTTGGCCGTGTTGCTACAGAAAGCAGAACACATTGCAACTTTATCAAAGCTTTTTTAGGCACCCCGAATTGCTGATATGATCGAAAAAGAGGACCCGATTATCAGTGAGGAGGAAGCGGCGCAGTATGACCGCCAGATCCGGTTGTGGGGGCTGGATGCCCAGAAAAGGTGAGCTAGCTCAGTTAGCTTCTTTGGCTAATCAAAGCAGCGGATGGTTTAGCTAGTTCTCTTCTTTCTGCTCCGGATCCAGACTAATGAGACTAATGCCAGGGTTTAAATTCTAATCGAGTTGCGTTATTGATTAGATTTCAATCGATAGATTCAAAATAAGTTTGATTTTATTTGATCTTTACAAGAAACAGCTGGAAAACTAGTCAGGTTGCACTTAATACAGCTTGCCTATGATGGAGCATTTTAATGAGTCGACTGAATCGCACTTCAATGAATGTATAACTGGATTTATATCCATTTTTATTTCCATATCATTTCTTTGATTTCACTCTTCTTCGTTGTTATGTTCACCTTTATAAAGTGGGTTTTTCTTTGTTGCCTTGATTGATTGATTGTCTTTATTGATCTCACAGTAGAGAATTTACTTGTTACATCAACTCAAATAGTCATAGGAGAAGAAGGTGTGCATGGGATATATATACTGTTTATACTGTGCGTCCACATATGACAGCTGTTTTTGTTATAGCATGATTATTATACAGGGTTATTGCACAGTGTACACATGGGTATGTGTATATATATATATATATATATATAAAGTTATTACATTGGGTGTCAAATATAGAGACATTGGTTATTGCACAGGGTATTAAATAGTAATTGCACATTATAAATTGCACGATTTATTGCCATTGTAGTGTTGCATTTATTTTCCAATTCTTTCTTAGTTAACACGTTTTGATTTAACTTTTTTACATTTTGTAATGATTTTATGTCATAAGATATTTTAAAATCTCATTGTATTTTATCATCTCCATGTGGGTGACATTAGATAAACATTGATTTCCTCTAGAGTTGTAGTGAAGAATAAAAAAGAACAAAAAAAAAAACAGAACCCAAAGATGATATGTTTGGTTTGTTGTCATAAAATACAGTGACTGTATATTTAAACTCTCTGCTAAAGCATTTAATGTATTGTATTTGTATTTTTCAATGTAAAAGGCTGCGAGGATCCCGGGTGCTACTGGCAGGTGTCGGAGGTCTTGGAGCTGAACTGGCTAAAAATCTGATCCTTGCTGGAGTGAAAGGACTCACTTTACTGGATCATGAGCTGGTAAGTCAATTGTCCTCATGCAAACCCACAGGTTAGATTTCGTTTATTGTTCATAACCTGCAGTATCATTTCTGTCCACTAGATGGCCATAGTAGCAAAGTCATCATTAGCCAAAGTTTGTATCACTAAAAGAAACAGTTTACATCCAGATTCACAAAACTCCACTAAAACGTTTTAGTCTGAATTGACCTATAAAGGTGGTAGACACATGAGAGAAATATGCTAATATAATTTCTGCATGGTTTTGTACCTTCCAGGTCTCAGAGGAGTCCTGTCGAGCCCAATTCCTGGTTCCAGTGTCAGCTAAAGGTCAGAATCGGGCTCAGGCCTCTCTGGAGCGAGCTCAGAACCTCAACCCCATGGTGGAAGTTCACGCTGACCCAGACAGAGTTGAAGACAAACCAGACGACTTCTTTCTACAGTTTGATGCCGTGAGTGAGAATCAAGGCTAGTGGGTCTCGACCTGTTTATTCCGAGTCTTGGTCTTGTTTCATCGGAGCTCGATAAATTATATCAAGGCCGGTTCCAGGTTTTCTAAATAAAATAACTAATAATAACATCAATTATAACCTTTGATCTTCACATGCAGACACACATCACTGCTAGTGAATTAAAAGCATCAGTGATCAGAGCACCACTGGATCCCATCATCTCAGAGCAAACACTTATTTATGATGGGGACATCTCACTGTGAGGATGTTTTTTAGAACCATGGCTTTTAGGTCTTTGATTATTAGAGATTTGGATCCATTGCTCTAAAAGCAAATGCTTTTCTGAAGTTGTTTCACTAAGAACATTAAATGGTGGTTCTTTAAAAATAAAAACAAATTCCCTTTATCAGATAGTTATAGAAAATCTGCAGCCTTTGTTTTTAAAGTTATGCTGTGTTTAGCTGGGCTGAAGTCAAACATGACTATTTGGAATCAGGAAGGTCGCAGAATTTGATATACGGTAGGTTAATAATGTTTATAATAATAAATGAACTGGTCCTGCAGTACCAGAGGTGACCACTAGATTATGCTATCAGCCCATGTTTTCCATTAAAAGCTGTTCTGTGATTGTCCTTTTTGCCTTTAGCTTGATTTCCTCTGCTTAGCTTCACTCCACTTGATAGTGGATGTTTTTACATCTGTTTATTAGTCATTTGGATGTTTTTGCCCTCAATATATTTACATATAATACACTCTAGTTTTATTAAACCATTATAGAATTGAATAGAGTATTATGGAAAATCCCCGTTTTGTCTCAAAATAGGAAAATTGTGGTGTTTACAGCAATAACAGGGTAAAGTACAAGTGGTCACACAATGTGCACCTTCAAAAAGTGTATAAAAAAACAGACAGGAAAATAAAACACAGAGTATTGTACTGTACAGTGTTTTTAAAATAGAAATAATCTGCATCTGGATTATAGTTCTATTCCACTTCCTGAAGTGTTATCTGTAAAGCTAAAATAAACAAAATCTCTGGGGTTGAAAAAAGCTCCACATAATGAGCAAAGTTCTTTTGCTCAGTTGAATCAAAAAGGCTCGTCACCGGAACAATTAATGAATGGAAAAGAAAAGGAGAAAATTCTATTTTAAATTAATTCATACATTGTTTTCGATTTAACAGCAAGTTTTGGACACCTGCTGTTCAATTCAAGAATTAATTAATGGAAAATGCATAAAAACTGACCTCCAGGCGGCTTTTGTGGTTGTGTTTAAGAGCGGTAAAGAAAAACTTCACTTCCTGAGCAAATTCTAACTAAATAACTTATATTTTTGAGAAAACTGCAGGTGTTTTTAAGCTAAACAGCTTAAATGAGAATCAGTAAGAGGTTTGTTGCTGGTTCATAGATGATAGCTTTGTCTTTCCTTCATCAGTAATGAGGCTTTTTGGAGGAAGACTATCCAAACCTTCCAATTTAATCCTCCTCCATCCTCCTGCTGAGCAGCACACTGACACCTTCATGAAGGCTGATAGAAGAGAGGAGCACAAACTGTCCCACAGCTTTCATACCCACTCTTCTCCTAAAGGAGAATCCTTTGTTGCACAAACTTTGTTGTTGTATTTATAAAGTTCAGATTATATCAGATGAGTTTCAGTCTTAAAAAATAGCTCTGAAGGATGAAAATACTTAATGATTATCAGGAATAATAAGTGCAGTTATGTCACAGCATCAAGAAAAAAACTACAACTTTAGATGATCAGAAAAGCAAGATGGAAGCTTTGAATCCCATTTTTTTCCACTTGTAACTTTGTTTTTTTTGTTGAATAAATAATGACACTGCTAATTCTATTGTGTGGGTTATGAATAAAAATGTAATGGTAAATTTTAGATGAAGTCTATAATGAATGAGGAGGAAAATCCTGCTAAACCACAGTAACCATCTGGGAACACCGGACCTTGACTGCCACCTGTCTGCTGACACATGGAGCTCTGATCCCCACAACCAGCATCTCTTATCAGCTGTTTACAGTCGCTCCTCAGCCCAGCCTCGTTGTATAATAGTACACCGTGTGACTGCGTTAGAACATCGTTATGATCTGCTGCTGACTGTTTTCCAGCTCAGCTTTTTTTTTTTTTTTTATTAAAACAGCAGTAAAGTTATTATCCCTTTGATTAGTTTTAAAATCCATTATAACTTTGAATAATTAAGCCTGAAGGACATTTTTAGATCTGACTTTTAAACGTTAAGTCTTTATGTTATTTTGTCTGTAAACGTATTTCAGGGTGGAGTAACTAACAGTTGACAAGGATCTCATTTTTTTTTCAACCTTATTTTTGGACTTTGCAGTTTGAAAAAACAGGAAATTATTAATTCTAGGTTGAAATAATAAAATGCACAGTAGAGGTGTAACAGTACATACATCAGGAATGATTAAATGATCACCGATCTAATTACATCCATGCAAAATGAGAAAATGGATCCAGGTTGTCATCTTTCTATTTTAAAACTCACAAGGCGTCAGTTTGTTTTAAAGAGAAAAATGCTGTTTTTGATTTAAATGTTTAAAAGCTTAGAAATAAAAAGGCTAAATCATATATTTTTGTTTTGTTTAGTATTTTTTACTGATATCAATGTAGATCAGGGGTCACCAACGCGGTGCCCGCAGGCACCAAGGGGCCCTCAAGGACCACATGGGGTGCCCTCTTCGTCTTCTGAAAACAGAAGAACCCACTCAGTGGGTTAAGTTTAATTTTTTTTTTTATTCTGTTGCTCTTCTTTTTAATCATTTATGTATTATTTCATCATGAAATCATCACAAATGAATAAAAGAATAAAAATGAGTTTTTATGGATGAGATTTACTGTAGATGAACACTGATCCCTCCAGTTCATAGGTCAGTATTGGTAGCCCTTCCTATGACTCGGTAGCCATGAAGTAGCCCTCAGCCTTAAAAAGGTTGGTGACCCCTGATGTAGATAATAGGGCTGGGCAGTACAGCTTAACAATATCATCTCATGTTTTATTCCTACCAAATCGAATTGATTGTTTCTTTATTCATATTAAAAATGACAAATCTCATATATTGCTATAAAAAACGTATCATCCCTCTGGGAGGTGACCTTAATTTAAAGAGCTGTGATGATGATTGTAAAATTATTATGTTTCACAAACAATAAAGAAAATATAGCACGGTTATTAGGAGACGTCTAAGAACAAAAACTGATGAATGGAAATCACCCTGTGCCATGGAAACCCTAAATCAAATCTTCATAAAAAAAAAAAAGATCTATATTTAATCACCTAGCCTTTGTACATGAATTTTATAGATTGGCTGCAGGTGTTTACTGAATTGTAAGCTGTATTATGGTGATGATACCATGCTGCATTGATGAATCATAGTTGTAAATTGAATTGAAAGCGTTTTTTCACAGACTCTGGGATGTCTGTGAGCATCGTGCTGACGTTGATTATTTCCACTCCCACTCTAGTGGGTGTGGACCTGCTGAAAAGCTCCAGCTTTTGGCAACTTTCCCCTTTGTGTAAATGAGGCAGTGTTTAGTCCCGGCGTGTCATCGGGCTAAATGGCTCCTCTGGTTCTGTTGCCTGACTTTTCTCCCATCAGCCACCTGCTCTAATCCGCTGCGTTCTGTGTCGCCCTCAGGTGTGTCTGACAGGATGCTCCAGAGACCTGATGGTGCGCATCGACCAACTCTGCTCTCAGCACAACATCAAGGTCTTCTGTGGTGACGTCTACGGTTACTATGGTTACATGTTCTGTAACCTTGGACGGGAGCACAACTATGTGGAGTGAGTGTGTGTGTGTGGTGGTCCTTTGACCTGAGCTCACCTCAGTTGCTATAATTAGAGGGGCTCTCTGGGTTATAAAATTAGTTCAGATCCCTGCATTAATCCTGCGCTCTGGATTATCTCACCTTTATTTACTGAGCTGCTCGGATGAGCTTGGAAAAAGTCACAAAAATCCAACCCCGTTGAATCTCAGGTGTAGGAAGAGGATTAGGGCCACTGAAAAAATTTTAAGAAGTTAAGAGATTTTTAAATTTTATTTCAGTATAAAATGAAAAAAGGTTAGAATTTGAATATTTTTTCTGAGAATTCTGACTTTAACCTCAGGATTCTGACTTTTTTCTCATAATTCTGAAGGAATTCTGACAGCTAACAAACATGTTAGCATCAAGCCATAGCCATGTCTGTTTTAGAGACTAAACTAGCTCTTTTGTTTTAATCATCTTCTGCTCCTCCATTAATGAAATAGCACCAGCAGGGACCCTTCAGGCGTGTAAAAAGTTGCCTCATTCCGGCATTTTTCACCAATGTGTTACTGGCCCTCCCAAACAACTCACATCTTTGTCAGTGAAGCTGAGTGCTCCTACATCTCTTCCTTCATGGTGCCCATCTACATTAATATCCAAAATTCTGAGATTAAAGTCAGAATTCTGAGAAAACAGTCAGAATTCTGAGATTAAAGTCAGAAATCTGACTTTTTTCCATATTAAACTGAAATAATATTTAAAAATCAGTTAACTTTCTTTTTTTTCTCTTTCAGTGGCCCTAATCCTCTTCCGTACAGGTGTGCTAATGTATAAGAAATCACATAAATCCAATCACTCAGAACGGGTCATATTTAGGGCTGGGCAATGACTTTAACAGCACAATTTAACAAATTGTAATCCTAATCTAACCCAAATTACATTTAACAAGAGTAGGATGCTAAATGTCTCCCTCCAGCCCTTTAGGTGGCAGCACTGCGCTTAGTGTTTGATGCCACACAGAAGGGAAGAGAGAGAGAGTCAGCTAGGACAGAGAGCCAGGCATGCAAATAGAAGTAAGTCTTTTTAGTGCAAAGGTTACAGTAAAGTCCTGCAATAATGAACTCTGGACAGTCAAGGTTTTAAGATTAAGAAAGAGCTGAAACCCTGTATTAAAACCCACTATTTCCTGAACTTAAGGCAGCTTTTATTTCCTGTCTTTGGCTGCGTCCAAAAATGTCCGCCCTAATCACTATTTTAAATGAGCGTGCGAACGTCTGGTGGATGAAAAAGCAATGGACTCACTCAAAATTTCCCACATTTTACCTTGAAAAGTAATGATCATCCATGGTCACTGCATGAGCATATATAATTGTTGTCACAGAGACAAATAACAAAGATGGCGCAGGCGACGTGTGGGGGGAGTCGGAGTCACGTTACCAACGGGGAGCAAAAAGCAGTGATCATCTGTCCAAACAGTCAGTTAACTGAGTTCACTATAAAGTCCACTATTATTCCCCGTTCTATATAGAGATTGAGGGATTTAGGGGTTAGGGCGGACGTTTGGACGCAGCTTTTTTCTACTGGATGAACTGATGAATCCAGGTGTGCCTGACCTCAGTAACCATGGACTGAAACACCTGGATTAATCGGTTCATCCAGGAATGAAAGACGGGAAACAAGAGAGGCTCCCTTAAGTTCAGGAAGTTGTGGAGTTTTTCAAAGAGCCCATTTAGATCTTTTTTTTTGTTTTGTTTTTTTAAACTTGGAGCCTTTGTTTAATCGGCTTACAGTATATGAGTGTTTACTGTAGGTCTCATATTCTATCTGCACCCTGGCTGGTTCTAAACTTAAAAACCTTGGTGGATTTCGTTTTTATTTTAAAAGATTAGGGTTGTTTAAATAAAAAAAAATCTGGTTTTATTTGCAGAACGGTGGAAAATGAATGAACCTCAGATTTCCCCCAAGATTGTTTTTTTTTTTCTAAAAATCATCTTATTTTCAGTCGGTGCCTCTAAACATAGAACCACTTTGGCCAAACTGATTCATATTGTCTCCGGCAAACGCAGGTTTGACGTAAGAGCTCATAATTAAAGGCATAAAAAGACACTTTTCCTGAATTAGTCTTTTCTCTAATACAGTATTTAATAATAATATAATATAATGCAATATAATTGATATTAATATACGAGATTATCTATGTAAAAAAAAAAAAGGATGTTAAATCTGTTTATGTTAACCGAATTACCAATGTTTATATTTTATTGTGGAACGATACCCTTAAGCTTATTTGTTTAAATTTTCATTAGTTTTTATTCTTTTTGCTTTTTGATGATAGTCCGTGTTTTAAGTGATGTTGATAAAATGGCAAAAGTATCTGAAACGATCGCAGATCTTATTGTAATTTCTACATCTCTGTGGTTTTTCTGCATCTTTATTTAAAAAGCTCAGCATGTTTGCTACTTGTTGATTTCCTTTCTCAGTTTTGTTTTGTTTCTTTGTTCTTTAGGGAGAAACCCAAAGTGGTAAAACCCTCTTCTGATTCCAGCGATGGTCCAGAGGCAAAGAAGGCCAAAATCGACCCTACTGAGACCACCATGGTGAAAAAGGTAGGATCCCTGCACCTTGTTTCTCTGTCTGTTCCACTCTTACTGTGCTTCAACTTTGGTTTGGGTTTTTTCCCCAATCTGTGTTTTAGTTTTTCTTCTGAATCATGTTTAATGTTTTTACTGTTTTAAAATAAAAAGAAAAAACTGTAAATACCTTTTAATGCTTTTCATGTAAAAAATTTGTTTTCTTTCTTTCTTTGAGACAAAAATCCTTAATTAGATTTGTTTGATAATAAACATCCAGACACTTATCCTTTCTAAGTAAATGTCTACCTTTACTAGAATGAAAAATATATTTATTTATGACTTATTCATAATAAAATAATAATAAAGAATAAAATCAGTGGTTCAGAGGTAGATATGTGAGCACAGGACAGTTTCATGTCACAATAAGGGGAAACTCAGCCCTTTTTTTTAACCTAAAACCTGTCGATCTTTAAAGATTAGAGGATTCACCTCAACTGTTTTACTTCTTAAACAACTCTTTGATGAAATGTTGAATATCTTTGAGTTATTTTCGCTAAATTAAAAGCATACTTGGGCAGATAAGTAGTTCAGATTCTGTTTGTTATTCAATGCTCATGTTGGAGGATCGTATTAACAAGGATATTTTCGGATCTATTCTAAGTGTATCCAGTGACAGTGCTGCACTTTTTTTCCCTGTTCAATTTTGTTACAGCTTTTTATTTTCATTATTATTGTTTTTAACTACTCAAAAAACCCAATCAGGAGGAAAAACCAATTTTTAAAAGTTGTCAGATGCTCTGAATGGCCTGATAATAAGGAATCTGCTAATAAGGAGTCTTTCCATCTATCAGACGGCCAGTTTCTGCACCCTGAAGGAGGCGCTGGAGGTGGAATGGAGCAGTGAGAAAGCCAAAGCCAGCCTGAAACGAACACCAGTGGACTACTTCCTGCTTCACGGTATGCATGTGAAGATATTTCTTCTATTTATGACAATTAAACCCAGAAACCTGATGTGTTCTTCCAACACAATATGAATGGGATCCACAAGTAAAAGCTCCTGCAAGCTTCAGATTTGATCTGCGGTCAGGGGTCTGAACTGGAAAATATCATGAGTTAGATGAATGAATTTCATATTTAAAAGAAATCATTCAGTGTCTGAGGCTTTTTTTTGGTTCGTCTTGTTAAAGTTAGGCTCTGTGGTTACATCTTGAAGCTTTCTTGCTCCGCTTCCTTTTTCCTGAAAAGAGATAACTCAGGACAAACTCTTTCAAGATGTAGGGAAATCATATTTAAATGTCAAATTATTCTGGCATAAACATTTATATAAATGTCCTCTTTAACAGACGACATTGTCCCAAAATTTAGAAAATTTCTATAAAAAAAAAATCCTTTCTTAAAATCTGTGGGGGTCTTTTTTCGTTATCTTATGCAGGCCAGTTAGTTATACATCAGCCTGTACACCTAAATTCGGCCAATCATATATCAACCGTCATCTATCAATCAAATTTTTTTCGCATCTTGATTCATAGCAGTTGAAATAAGAAATAAGAATCTTTTACACTTTCCCATTGAGTTCCATCCCGGTGTTCACGGGGATGGACGTCTGTGTCTTCAGCAGGCGTAGAGCTAACAGAACTGGCAGCGTTGCGAGGCAAGGGCTCAAACAAGTACAGCTGTAAGCCTTCTACACCAAACCAAGCTTCTGCCGCCCTGGCGTCCTCTTCACAACAACTTTGTCCGCTTTCCTCCTCTAAATAAAAAATGTATGACGGAGGAGACTCATCCACGACCTCCGACACTAAACTCTCCTCCTCCTGCATGTTTCTGCTGTCCATAGCGTTCCTTGCTAAATGCTACTTGGTCCCAATGTCATTTCCCATTGGGAATGTACTAACGGCAAGTTGCTAACTGGTTAGCAAGATGCTTCCGACAAACCGTCCACAACAAAACTTGCTTTAGAACCTTCAGCCACAACAATCCCGCCCCCTGATAAACGACCAATCACATTCACTTTATTCACTCGTGTAAAGTCGGGCACCACTAGGGAGAATTCGGAAATGCAATGGTTGGAACGGCCGATTCCTTATGACTTTAAATAACACTTCATAAAGTATATGTATTAAATAACCATTAGAAATGACAACAGATTTTAACAGAAATTATAATGTCTGTTAAAATAATTATAATCTTCCTCAGATCAGAGAAGTTGCTTAGGGATACAGAA
Source organism: Cyprinodon variegatus (assembly GCF_000732505.1). NCBI lineage: Eukaryota > Metazoa > Chordata > Actinopteri > Cyprinodontiformes > Cyprinodontidae > Cyprinodon > Cyprinodon variegatus. Next base: position 146,351 of record NW_015151459.1, on the reverse strand, counting down.
GGCAGCTGATACCAACCGGGCTCACCTCAAGGGGAAGTGGCCACGATCAACAGTTAAAGAAGCATTTTATAATAAATAAAAAACTATTACACTTTATTCTTAGCTAAAGGACAACACTCTCATCCTACTCCCAAATATTTACCACGTACAGAATGAAGATTATAACTGTTTATCCGGACAGAGGAACTGTCGTTAATTAGATAAACTACTGCGGAAAAGATCAGTTTTGACACAGAACAGGCAGCTAATATTAAGGTGTACTAAGCTTTATAAATCATCAATGATAATTATCTAACAGTCTTTTAGCCAAAATGTCAAAAAGACTCATGAGAGGGTCTAAAGAAAGTCCTGGAAACTGAAACTGAAAATGTGGGTGATTCTCCAGCAACAATGAAACCTGAACCAAGATGCTCAAATCTTTGTTCCACTCTAACTGCAGATAACCACGCGTGGAAAATCATATCCAGAAAGTTTGCTGATTGTCATCCAAGCATGAAGAGGAAAAGATCGCCTTTCATCCGAGTTCGAAGCAGTTTGGCGTTTTGTAATTTTGAATCGGTATTCCTCAGGGGAAAGGCTGATGTTCTAATAAAGAAGCACATGTCAGTCATTTCTGTGGCTTTTTGACCAAGTTGTGCGTTTCACCTTCCTGTTTTTCTCGTTTCTGTCCCTCCTGTCACCTGGCACTTCCGACGTCCCCATGAACCACTCAGTAGTTTCCATCACAGGCTGTCCATGGCCAGTCATGTGCACTGAGCGTAGAGCTGAAAGCAGCCCGACACCCACACTGCATGACAACAGCAGGAAATAACCTGAAGAAGCTTCAGCTTTGGGAAGATTTCATTTCTTTTCACATCTGCAAGGAATAAACGAGAAATTAAATTCTCAGGTGAATTTATGAGAAATGATAATAATCAAAGAAACTAATGAGAAATAAATGTTCCTATTGCAATTGATACGCACATAGAAATATTCAAACCCCTCTAATATTTGATCAAATTAGGGATGCACGATATAATCGGTATCGGTCTGAATCGGCCTTAAAACTGAATATGGGACATCGGCCACCCCACCGATATTTAACCCGATATTTGATCAGCTTCTGAGTTTCTGAAGTCTAAAAAAATTAAATAAAATACTACTTCTTCTTCTTCCTCAAAAACTTCTTTTTTACAGACTTAAAAACTTCTAAAGACGAGGGAAAAATATTGATACATTAAAATATCACAATATCTTCTGCTGATATATTGCCATTTAAAAACACCATATACTAATGAAATATTGCTATATGTCATCGTTATGCTACGAAATCCCCCAAAAATTCACAAAATTTTGCCATATTTTTATATGTTGATATATTGACGCAGTATCGATCTATTTTACTAACAAAATCTCACAAGAATTTGCTAAATATCACAAGAGTTTGTGACAGAACGATGAAATTTCACGAGATTTTGGAAGTAAAATAGATCGATGCCGCATTTTTAAAAATCAATTTGATATCAGCCTATGAAAATATATTTGAGTATATTACTTTTCAAAGTGTCAGAAAAGGATAACAAAACTGCTATTTTCAATGACTACTTATTTTTGTCCAGCTTTAACATCAGTATAATTATCGGTTATCGGCTACATGAGTTTTAAAATATCGGATATCGTCCAAAATCCCAATATCGCGCATCCCTAGATCAAATCATTGCGTTGCATCCATGTTTTAGCAATCAGGTCTAAATGTTGCAGGTAATTTTACCCCTCAGCTTATTAAAGGAAGGACTTGGTTGGTTTTGTGGAACGGACCCGACTTTGAAGCATATTCCACAACACATCAGTAGGGTTGATGTTGGGTTTTATGGACGCAGTGGGGTTGGTACGCTAATGCAGAAAAGGGGGCCTGATAAATATGCAGTAATATCACTAGTAATAGTAATATCACTATCCCCTAATTTTAGTCATTTCCTAACCCATCGATCCAAAAAGCTAAGAACTATTGAAAACTGCTGTTTATCTCCATCTTTTTGTTTCTGGAAGAAGAGAAGAGAGGTTTGGTCAGTGGGAAATGTTTGGTTATATAATGATGAAACAGTTCAGGATTGGAGGGGATTTTTAACTGAAGCTGAGGACTAATGTGAGCAGTGTGGTTGTGTTTTCACTCTGCCTGACGGGTGGAGAAATATTCATATTTATATAAAGTAGAATTTAATGTAGGATTTTCTTATTGGTCCCAATTTTCATGCCATCACTAAAGCAGATATTTGGCCAAAGTGAAAATTATTCATGTGGATTAATCAAAGTTAGCCTTAGAAATCTCTTTCCATTGACAGCCATGGTGGTGGTAGCGTTATGATGTGGGGTTGCTCTGATGCAGCAGAGGTTACTCAAAATGAAAGAATAATTAAAAAAAACTCTGAATTGCCCCTAAACATCTAATTGTGTTATTTCTATGATTCACGCCAACAAAGAAATCACTTCCAAACACTGAATTTGATTGTAAGTCCCCCCCTTCCATTAATATTCAGATTTTTAGTCCTGTGATGATGTCAGTACTTATTATTAAGATGGATATCTTACAGACATTTGTTTTGTGGTTTACTACTGGAAGCAAAGGTGTTTTATACCATTACCACAGAGACAGTGTGTTTCCTCACCCTTAGAGTCAGCAACCCACAGCCAGGCCAATCGCTGCCATCACCTTTCCACACCTGCAGGCCCTTTGAAACTTATAATCGCCTCCTAAAGCAAAAGCTTCAAACTGAAAAACTTCAATACATTTCAAAATATAATTCCCCCTCCCCTAATAATTATTTTGGGGTCGATAAACCACAAAGTGCGACATTAGTTCTAATATTTGTTGCATTATTTATCAGCATTTACACACAGTTTTGGCTTTCAAGGAAACAAACTGGGTTTTAAAGCATTTGACCAATCCGCTTCAGAAAGATCCAGTCGGGCAATCATAATAATTTTTTATTTTTTTTGGTCTGGTGAACTTTGGGTTAAATTTAGGTTTGTACCTAAGTCTGATGAAACCCACCTAAATCTACAACCTCGCCCCGTTTTCACCTCACTGCTCTTAAAGGCGAGTTTTCAGCAGTGGAAACATTAGTTGTTGTTATTTAGTGAAGATGAGACAGGAAGCGCTGTTATTATTCCTTCTCTGTTTCTATAATTGGAGCGAGCAGTTGTTGTTTTTGGGCGACCAATGAGGAAGTGGCTCTTCCTCTGTTGTAACTGTTTCCTGTCTCACTAGGAACAGTCGGCTGATCTGAACCACAGGCTGGGTGTGCGCGTCTGTTTTTGGCCTTGTTATTTTTTAATGGAGTCTACGATATATATATATATATATATATATATATATATATATATATATATATATATATATATATATATATATATAT